>NC_141773.1:18573700-18875000 GCF_051362555.1 Lingula anatina | reverse complement strand
GACTTGCTTAGATGTGAAACAAAGATTTGAGTCATCCACGTCTTTTAGGAGAAAATGGTTATTATGAACTTGCTAAATGTGATACCATAAGGCATATGATCACATGCGATGAATATTGATTATTTTCAGCGGGCGAGAAGTTAGCTGGGGTGAATTATGAGCCTGCAAACCCACATGACATGAAAGAGAACATAGAGAGAGTCCTGCAGTTCATGGCAGCCAGGAGGATACGGATGCATCATACCACAGCCAAAGGTAACCTCCCACTGTGCACATGGCACAAACTGGGGCAGTATTGTAGGCTCAGAGGCCTGCAGGCCCTGCCAAGAGTATTATTAGATATTACAGGGCCAAAACTAAGACATTATTAATCTGTGGTGTTTAGGCCACACAGGATTTGAAGCAACTTCCCTTGGCTAAAATAACTTAAACTACATGTACTGTAGTAAAATTTATCAAGAAGAAAAAAACCAACTTCTTGAAAAACGTACTGATATTTGAAAAGATTTATGATGTTTAACTTTAATAACAAATATTTATTATTGTTTCAGATATTGTAGAAGGTAACTTGAAGTCCATAATGCGCCTGATCCTGGCCCTAGCCGCCCACTTCAAACCAGACAGTGTAAAACACTCTGCCCACCAGTACAGGTCTCCAAGGACTAATGTTGCTGGCATTGCACAGGTAAAATGCACTAATATGATTATAAGATTCCACTGGCCACAAGAAATGGGCATTTTCATTTCACAAATCCCATTTACCATGGAACTGTGGCTGTATATGTATATGATAAGAAATGGTTAATAGTCTGATGGAAATTGATTTATGTAGTAATGTAACTCATATTGATAAAATTTTAAACTTCCATTTCCACACTTACTGAAAGCACACCTGCAATACCTTTCATCCCAACACTTGAACAAGAACGGGAGGAGGCACAAACCTGTTTCACATCTGGGACAGTGTTATAATACTCTCTAAACTTTTTACTATACTTCTGAACTTCTGACTGATGAAGTGTTTGGACAAAAACTTTCATTAACGTAGAAATTGAAAAGTTTAAGATTTGATCAATTAAAAGTTCATAGTTACTGACTGCTTAAGCAGCATGTGAAATATCTTCACCATCTGTTATGCTATGTTTCCAGGCAGCGGCTGCGGCACTAGCTGATGCTAGGAGAGACGTGGCCAGTATGGGACAAAGGGTCCGCAGACCAAAGGAATTATCCTCAAGAGGTGACCTCTCCCCAAGGTGAGGTGCTCCCAACACTGCCATTTTACTCGTATTTTTTTTTCACATTTGTTACTTGTTAGTTAAGTGACATGCTGTTTCTAGATATTTATATTATTGACTTTCGCTGACTCAGTAAGGTCACTTTTTTGTCGAGGATCAATCCAGCACTGGAATAATTGATGCTGATCACTGAGGTCAGTTATCCCAGTTTTGGGTTAACCCGAGCAAAGAGGTGACCAAATGACAAAGTCCGTAACGGCTTTAGTGTGTGACAGTGTGATCACAAATTATTAAGATAATTGAAAATGAGACACATTGAGAACTTTCAAGATCAATGTTGTACAAGTAAAACAGAATGCATGGTTATGTTGAAGAAACCATACCCACCACAGTGCAATATCACATGCATGAAGAAAGTCAAAGGTCCAGGTATAGGTGTAGATGTTAATATTTACAAACTTTGTTTCAGATATTACAGTAGCTCGGACCAGCAGAGTGACTCGGACCATAGCTACAGTAGCAGTGGGCGCATACGCAACATACGTGCCCACAACATAGAAGGTGCTAGCCCTGTGTCGAGTCCCGTTGTCAGTGCGTCGCACAGTCCTCAGCCCAGTGGTGCCCTCTTGGGGAATTCCAAAACTGGTCACGGAGCGCTCAGGAAAAGTTTGTCTGCTGACTTTGATATGGGTATGATTCATGGCCTGTGGCCATTTGTGTGGATGATACACATTTGATATTTGTTAGGGCTCATTTCCAATAAAATTATCCTTCTACATAGATCGAAGGCACACCGATATCATTTCTTTAATAACTCTTTTCATATACTCTAGTGGCAGGCAAGGGGGACAGAGACCAAGGTGCCAAAGCTCAGAAAGTAATAGAGCACATGCAGCGACAGACGGACCAGGCATGGAATGAGGTGTTGTCTGAACAGGAGGACATTTCCGCTGATGTCATTGAGGCCAAGAAAATGATTGTCAAGCTGCAGGAACTGGTAAGCATGGGAGAGAAAGGGATGATGATAATATTACCCCCCCCCCCCCCCCCCCCCACACACACACACACACACACACACTCTCACTTTCTCTCTCTCTCTCTCTCTCTCTCTCTCTCTCTCTCTCTCTCTCTCTCTCTCTCTCTCTCTCTCTCTCTCTCTCTCTCTCTCTCTCTCTCTCTCTCTCTCTCTCTCTCTCTCTCTCTCTCACACACACACTCACACACACACACACACACACACACACGTCAAAGAGTATCGTGTTGAAAATCTGTCAAGGATAAGACTGCTAAGATTATGAGCTGATGCAGCTGTGTATCATCAAAGGAGCTGAAAAATACTCATGATAAGTAAGGCCAAATTCCATTTGTCTTGACAGTGATTTTGGCTCAGTGGTTACAAAATTAGGCTTGTTCTGCTTTGCGCACCCTGAGCTTCAGAGATAACTTGACACTAACCTCTTCACTATAGCCTATCTTCATCGTGTCAAGTTACCTCTGACCACATTCGATTGCCTCCGCCGCCCGCCAATCAAATTTAAAGCCCGCACTCAATGACTCATTGAACGATCTAGCCAATGAACGCGAACGAGTCAAAGCGCGCTTTGTTCAAATCCGGACCAATCAAAGATAAGGCTGAATATCAGGGACTTGCCGTAACCTGTGGGCAGCACGCAAAATACATCATCCCTCAGTAGATAATTATGCAGGGCATCAAACTGCTCTGGTTTCAATTCCGATATACTCCATGCTTTCTTTGTGTACGGTTATGCACTCGGAACTACTCGGATGTCTCCGCACTCGACAATAACTATGTTGTTAGTATGGAGCTTGCGGAATCAGCCGAGGATTGCCGATTGACGGTCAACCAATCAGCGTTTTCACCAAACTTTGGTGAAAATTTTTGAAACATGGATTCGATTGGCTTATATAAACTAGGTCAAACTATTTTCGTCAGAGGTAACTTGACACGATGAAGATAGGCTAATAGTGAAGAGGTTAGTGTCAAGTTATCTCTGAAGCTCAGGGTGGCTTTGCGGTACCAGGGGTTATATGTTAATCCATATTTCTCTTCTTCGTGGGTAATGTAATTTTACATGTAGCACTAGCATGTACATTTTTATCAGGGTTACAGGATAGTGTCATCTGCTAAAACTGTAGACAAGGTTTTAAATATGATAGCAAAATTTGAACCAGAATGAATTTTTTAAAACTTTTCTTCGTCTCCTAGACTTTTATATTGCATCTGTAAGTTTGCTTTAATGTTGTTATTTTGTTTGGCATAGGCTTTTTAAATAGAAATGGGGACAATATCTTCTATGGTTTTATTTTCTTGACTTTGACTTCACTTTGGTTACAGGAAGATACAAAATTCATGGACGAGGTTGCAGAGACAAGAAAAATTCTTTTACAGCTGCAGAATGTGGTAACTACACTGCCATGTGCCTCCTAATGCTTTGTAGTCCTCTAATGCTTATTATTACTTGTATCCACTGTGCTTATGGTGATGGCATTGAAAAACAAGGAAGCAGTGAAACAGTTACATTGAGGGTGTTATTTCTACAGGCCTTATAAAGCTCACTACCCTGCATGATTTAGATGTTAAAATAATATCTTCCTTGCAGACATAAGTTAACCAGTTAGTAGTAATGTTCAGACATGGCATACTAACCTGGGAATGTGAAAGCTGTTTTGTTTCATTAATGCTATTATTGTTGTTTGGTACAGATGTTGGTGAGGTGCATTCAAGCTTGATGTTATAATATTTAAAACAAAAAGTAGCCTTTCTATTGTCACCAGATAGCCTAAATGAGTAACATTTTGCTTGAATTTCTGTGTAAACTCTTAGACCTATACTACAAAATTGATTCACATTTGTGTATTCAGCTTTCTCATTTTTGCAGTCTAAGCTTAGCCCAAGAACATTTTTGTGGAAGAGACCAATTTCTCATTCTCTGTTTATCTGTCTAGTTTTAGAAAGGTCAGGCTTAAATGCACCTTTTATAATGATTCATTCTGATGATATTCTCCTGACTCACTGATTATGCTTCCAGGAATGATTCATATTAATTGATTTCTTGTTAAAGAGAGGTCGGAGGGGTGGGGTACAGTTATGTGAAATCAAAAATAATGTTTATTCCTGTTTTAGTGTAGAAGGGATCTTAGATAAATGCCTAAGTGTGTTAACAATGGAGCTAGATGGAATAAACACTAACAGCATGATTAACTGTGATTGTCATTCATTTGTTATTGTATGTGTGTGATTTTTTTATGAAATGGACATCATTTCAGAATAAGCAGTATATATTACTGTAGATACTGTTATATTAAAAAGTACTTGTTGACAGAATGATCATTTATTAGTTTGTCTTGTTGTTAAGATAAGAGAACACTAGATATATAGATTATAAAATTCATTTTTTTTATGGGATGTGTGTCAAGATTTTGTATAGAAGCATTGTTATTAAGTACATCTCAAGTAAAATTGAAGATTAAAAATAAAGAAAAAGTATACCACAGAGAGAAAGTGTCATAAGGTCAAGTACAGAAACCCTTACATCTGTCATTAAAACGCATCTCTTTTATTTCAGCTTTTAAGTGGACAACCTGGAGATGAGGAAGAAGATGTGAATGAACCTCCACTAGAGGGAGCTAGTGAAAGGGAACAACTGGTAAATTAGTTTGTTATGTTTTAATCTTTCATTAATGATTCAGTTTTTTAGGTAGGTCAATCCCTCATAAAATACATTTTTACATAAATTGGCATAACCAAAGACAAATTTGAACCCAATTCCTTGTTGGGTGCTTTTACTAACTTTAAGACACAAGCATTATTCTCATTATTCTATTTTAACACCAGATGATTAGAAAATATGCATCATTTGAGATTAAACGACCCTAAGTTTGTTGGACATAATTATAAGAAAATTATGTAAATGATACATTTTTTGAATTTTTTTAAAATGTGTAATCAGTATATTGAAATGTTTTGTTCTCGTATTTTAACAGGTTGTGTTAAGAAGCCGCCTTCAGCAAAGTACAGAGTTGTGTAATGACCTGCGAGAAGAGTTGTCCAAGTCCAAAAATGAATGTATGCAGCTCCAAGGGACAAAGGTAGGCTGTGTACTTTCATTGAGGGGAAGGCACTTATTGCTAGTACTGGAAAAAAGCAGTCTTTGGAATTTGGATTGCTCACATGTTGCTTTTGCTTGAATCCCTGATGGGATATGCTGCAAAATTGAGTTGTTGGTGCTGGATGAAGACTTTTAAACTGAAATTTATAGGGAGGGTGGGTTTTGTCTTTAAAACTCGAATCTGTTTTCTTTGTAGATGCCTTTTGCAAATATTCCAAGTTGGTGCTTCATCTTTTTTAAGTAATTAAACAGCTTTACAATGTGAAATAGTAATCAGGGCTTCCAAGGGGTCACTCTGCTCAGACAAGTTAAGAAATGCTGTTTTTGAAAACAATTTCTGCAATATTTTTTCATTTGGAACTTGACAGTGATGTTCAATAAGTTCTGGAACTTGATTATATTGCTATTATGCTTCATTTCTCAGGCTGGTCTACAGCAGCGAATGCAGGAACAGGAGACCACATTGCTGCAGCTGAAGGCAGAACTTCTAAGGCAGGGATTCACTCATCAAACTCTAGAAAATGAGAAGGTAGGTAACACCATTTTGACAACACCTAGTTTCTATAATGTCTAAGCAAATACAAAAATAACCACAAGCAACTGGCAACAAAATGTCTTACTATAAAAGTTAAAACTTGTAACAATATGTGTACGTGTATGCACAAATGATGCATTGCTTAATATATCGTATGTATTGCTTGTAGGTGGACTACCAGAAAAAGCTCTCAGAAAAGGAGAAGCAAATCACAGATTTGAAGAGAGAGCTTATGCAGAGAGACAACTTAATTAGGCAGTTAGAGGTAAGATTTCAGTTTTCAAAAATCTGAACAGTCCATACATTTTTAAGCTAACGTCTTATTTTTCAGGGGTACCTTAAACAAATTCAAGTTGTAAATCAAAATAGGGGTATGTTCAGAGAATTGCACAGAAAATTAATATCATCATATAAATCAAGTAATATCATTTACATGTTTTATACAGTAGTTTAATAGTAAATATAGAATATGATTGATTTGTATTACAGTGGCAAGTCTTCAAAATTCAATATGTAAAATATGTCAATCTGTCTAAATTTGGCATTGTGGTAGTGACATAATGTTACACCACTTATTATGCAATGGTAAGTTAGTCATTGTGTTAGTTGTTACACAACCCATTGTGTTTTTTCCAGGCTGACCTTCACCTCCAGCTGCAGGAGAAGGACAATGCCACCAGAGGCTTGAGAAATCAGATACAGGAACTCAATGACAAACTAATGGTGGTCGGGGAGACTGAGGTACACAGTACTGTATTTTTCCAGAACTTGAGAAAAAAATTGATCATTTATCAATCCGTTATTGTGGTTGATTTTTATGTACAGACACAGATGTGTCTGTACATATAGCCATCATCTGCGTCTGTCGTCGCCGTCGTCGCTGTCGCCGTCGTCGCCGTCGTCGCCGTCGCCGTGCACTTTTACCGATAACACGATAAATGGAAAACTGTTTTTTCTTTTGGTATGAAACTTACAGAACTGATGAATATTCATAATACGCAGGTCAAGTTCGAAAATCAGCATGATCGGGTCACTTTTAGGGAATTTATGCTGTTTTTTCACTTTTTTCAGCATATATGCAGCACCGATAACACGATAAGTGAAAAACCATTTTACCTTTTGGCTTGAAAGTTACAGAACTGATGAATATTCATAATACGCAGGTCAAGTTCGAAAATCAGCATGATCGGGTCATTTTTAGGGAATTTATGCTGTTTTTTCACTTTTTTCAGCATATATGCAGCACCGATAACACGATAAGTGAAAAACCATTTTACCTTTTGGCTTGAAAGTTACAGAACTGATGAATATTCATAATACGCAGGTCAAGTTCGAAAATCAGCATGATCGGGTCATTTTTAGTGAATTTATGCTGTTTTTTCACTTTTTTCAGCATATATGCAACCCCGATAACACGATAAGTGGAAAACCATCCTACCTTTTGGCTTGAAACTTACAAAACTGATTAATATTCATAATACACAGGTCAAGTTCGAAAATCAGCATGATTGGTTCATTTTTAGGGAATTTATGCTGTTTTTTCACTATTTTTCAGCATATATGCCGCATGATAACACCATAAGTGGAAAACCAATTTACCTTTTGGCTTGAAACTTGTAGAACTGATCAATATTCATAATACGCAAGTCAAGTTCGAAAATCAGCATGATTCGATTATTGTTAGGGAATTTATGCTGTTTTTTCACTTTTTTCAGCATATATGCAGCACTGATAACACAATAAGTGGAAAACTGTTTTTTCATTTGGCTTGAAACTTACAGAACTAATGAATATTCATAATATGCAGGTCAAGTTTGAAAATCAGCAAGATCGGGCAATTTTTATGGAAGTTATCCTGTTTTTTTTTTTTTTTTTCAATTTTTTCAGCACTTTTATAACACCGATAACATGATAAGTGTAAAAATGTTTTTCCTTTCCTTGGATTGAAATTTACAGAACTGGTGAATATTTATTATACGCAGGTCAAGTTTGAAAATTGGCATGATTGGACTATTTTTACAAAAGTAATGCTGTTTTTTTCCCTTTATTCAGCATACATGATACACTGATAACGCATTTTAAGGAAAACCAATCAGCCTTTTGTCTTGCAACTCACAGGAGTGATCAATCTGACCAGTATACAGATCAAGTTTGAAAATAAGCTTGATCCGTTAAGTTTTGATGAAGTTATTAGCCTTTTTGTATATAAGTGGTTTTTCTTCAGATTTAATTCTTAAGCATGTTAACAGTCTCATAACGGTACTAATTGGATATGTTAAAGTGTTGTTTTAACATTTTCTGCTTCTTAACAATATTGTTAGTTGATTATATAAAAATGACGGTAAACCTATTATCCTGCATTGTGTAATAAAGTATCAAAAATGGAAAGGAACTCATCATTGCAGTTCGTCAGATTCAATCATTCACTATGTTCAGAATCTCCAAATGGAGCTAATTGGACATTATAAATTGTTCTATTGATATTTTTCCTATGTCAACAATTTTCCTAGTTGATCATTTAAAAATGACAGTTAATTGATGATGGTTTTATGTAAAAAAGGTGTTGAAAATGGAAAGAAAATCATTTCAGTACAGTTATATCTTGTTTACATTTTGGCATTTTGAAAGTGTGACCCTAACTTCCATGTCCTTGGAGACCTTTCCATATCACATTTTCTGAATATACATGATACTTTTATTTTTTTATAAAAAATTTGATGGTCATTATGCTGTTAAGTATTATGTTATATTGCATGAAAGTTAAAGAAAACCCTATTTTGGACACTGCTGCCAGGATAGCGATTAAGGGAAAACCATGTTACTTATGATAATCAACCTTACTGAAAAGAGTGAAGTGCAGCTTGTGTTGGAAAACCATCGTAATTGTTTTCTGTTTTGAAAGCAATGCAGTACAGTGCTATTTGGTGCAATAAATGTATATGGATAGTAGGCAGTTAATTCAGGGCCATAAAATAATTTGCTTAATTGATTTTCAAGTTATTTCAGGGTTATAAAATAATTTGCTTAATTAATTTTCAAGTGGGTATTAAATGAGATTACATAAAAACACATTGAGATTTCATTGTAAAGTCCCATCGGTTTAGCTTTCTTAACTGTGTCACATAATTAGGAATCGATGATTATTATGCAGGTAAATGTTATTTAATATGGAAAATAAGTTTACAAAAAAAAATTTGTGTAACGCTTACATTAATGCTAAAGATGAATAACAGTGCCTTATTATTCTCAAACTCAATAGGGTTATTCATATCATGTTAGTAATTGTACAGCTAGATTAAAAGTTTGAATAGCAGCTTTATTGGTATTTTTTGTTATGTTTTATTTTACATTTTCTTTTAATTTTTTTATGCTGTTTTTTCACTTTTTTCAACATATATGCAACATTAATAACACAATATAAGAAAAACAGCTTAGCCAATTGTCATTATACTCACAGGAGTGGTCAATCTTACAAAAATGCAGGTTGAGTTCGAAAATCAGTGTTATCGGGCCATTATTTTAGAAGTTGTACTGTTTTTTCAAATTTCCTCAGATTCAATTCTTAGGCATGTTAACAGTCTCATTATTGAACTAATAAGATACGTAAAAGTGTGTGTTTGATATTTCCTGCATCTTTACAACATTGTTAGTTGATTATGTAAAAATGATGGTAAACTTGTTATCATGTATTGTGTAATCAAGTGTCCAAAACGGAAATAAACTCATATCATTGCAGTTTGTCAGATTCAATCATCCACATCTGCCATGATGACCATGATGGGAAAATCGTGTTCGTTATGATTGTCAAACTTTCAAAAAAGAAACACAGGACTAAAATGCAGCCCAAGTTGGAAAAGCAGTCTAATGGGCTTCTTTTTCTGGAAGTTATTCATTTTAGTGAAATATTCATTATCTTTTTGGCATATTCATTGTGGGACTCGGAGCTCCCATGGACATGAAGCCGGATGGTAATCAAATTTTCTACATGTTCATGCTATTTATAGTCAATAATCAAAAATTGGTGATAATTATTCTATAATTTATTATGTAATGTTACATCAAAATTGACAATAATCTTTTTGCACTGCTACTGCAAACATTATGAAAAGAAAACTGTGTTATTTATTATTATATTTAACTTAAGAGTATGATTTTTAGGATTGGCATGCAGTTCAAATTAGAAAGCCAGGTCAATTGGGTTATCATTTATTATTGAATTTAATGCAATTTTGTGTGAAATTTCATTTTTCTCATTCTGGCACTTTCTAAGTATAAACTTGAACTCTGATGGGCCTGAAGCCTTATGCTTTTACTCTCATCGGTGTTACCTGTTGTGCAAAATTAAAATTTGATGTTGACTGTGCAGTTAAAGGTACATACGAACCGAGCATCGGTGGAGTGTGGATTCCGAGTAACACATGTAAACCACTTCTACTAGAATCTTATATGACTCAAATAAATTTGACAAGCCAAGGGATAAACTGAATAGATCACTCGATCAGCCAAAAAAGACCTTTAGACTGCTCCTTTCTTTAAATTTATGGTTGTAAATTTAACCTACTTCCGTGACCTACTTTCCTGCCCCATTGACATACAGCTTAGAATGCCAGCAGAAAAATCTGTTCAAACATCATTTTCGGGTAAAATTAAACAATGCTTTTTGGTAATTCTCTTAGTTATACTACTTGAAACTATATCCTGGCATTTGGTTGGTTTTTGTGACAAAAAATTGACTTTGTATGCATCTTTAAACATAATGTATTATTGCATCAGAAGTGGTAGTCTCCTATTTTGTGCATTATTGTTTTGTGCTCTTCTTAAGTTGTGACTTATGGGCCTGAAAGACCTTTGAGAGGGTCAGTCTATAAATTTCCCTTGGGTATCACTTCGCTAATTTCAGTTATAAAGTAATTTGCCTAATTGATAGGCTACATAAAGCACACTTGTGATTTGAGATTACATAAAGCACACTTGTTGATATTTCCCTGTAAACTCCCATAGGTTAAGCTCTCTGCTAGATTAATAATAAGGAAGCAGTGATAATTATGCAGGTAAATTTTGTTTAATATTGCAAATAAGTTATATATATATATATATATATATATATATATATATATATATATATATATATATATATATATATATATATATATATATATCAAACTGAAAGATTAAAAGTTTGAATAGCAGCTTCATTGGAATTATATTTACCTCTGCCAAGGAGGTTATATTTTCACCCCTGTTTGTCATCAACATAACTCAAAAAGTTATGGACCGATTTTGCTGAAATTTTCAGGAACTGTCAGAAGTGGGCCAAAGAGGACAAAAATCAATAATAATCAACAATTGCTACCTTGGCAGAGGTCTGCACTCTCGGAGTGCTTTTCTAGTTTTGTTGTTTTCCTTTATAATTTTTTCTCAAACACTTGCATTTGTGACTTTAAACTCTCATCCGCCTGAGACTCTGACATTTCTGTTTTTCCACATAAGCAGTTGTATTGTTTTTTATGTCTTTAAACATTATGTTACTTATGTAATATTATTTTATGCACTGTCATCATTTCTCAAATATTGAGACTTACATCATGTGAATTTGAACTCTCATGGTCCTGAAACTGTAATCTTATTGAAAGGGTAGATTGAGACCATCTTCTGGGACTTCCGGAAGACAGTCATGCAGGTTATTAAGTTTATATTGCCTGGTATCTATTTTTTCTTCTGTTGGAAGACCATCAAAATGGAGGATGGATCAAAATAGATACTTTGGAATACTGTCAGAAAATATCTGTGGGTCCGCTCATGTTATTGACCATTTTACCTGTTGTGCATGATTAAAATTCAGTGTTGACTGACAGTGCTATTATAAGCATTATTTATTATTGCATCAAAATTGACAAAATGACCTATTTTGCATCTTTATTTTCTGTTTTTTGTCTGTACATTTGACAGCTTTGCTGCCTTGTTTGCAGTTTTGACTTCTGCCAAATGGGTCTTGAAGATGGTGATGCCTCTGTGCCATCAATAGATGGCAGCACATGTGCTAGAGAGCAGTTCACAAATAAGAAAATCACATAAAAAGTGTATACTTAAATATTTAAAATTAATTTTTCTTTATTATTGCAATGCTTTTAACATTTAATGTTTAACTTCAACCCACTGGGTTGCAATTTTAATAAATGATATTATTAAATCTTTACCCGCTTTGTGTGAGATAGTTTCATAAAAGGTCAAGGTGAAGTTTTCAGTTACTTTCTGCTTGTCGTCCTCCAGTTATCCTTATCTGCGAGGGTTTCCAATCAGGATAGAAAAATGGCCAAACTTGAAGGTAAAATCATGGGGTCATCACATGACAGTTCAAGTTCAAGGCCATCTTCAGCAGGATCAAGGTCGTCATATAATGTAAGTCCAGGGGGAAATGGTATATGTTAGAATAATAGCAAGTGTACTCATTTTAATTTGTGACCTTAAACAATTCTCACCTACAAGTAAAGTGATTTTCTCACAACATGTTTACATACTTTCCAAATGAAAAGTTACCTGCTAGTAGTCTTTTAAAAGATCAGTAGTATGAGCCTATTGAAGCACATGTTTCAAATTTATGGAGTAATGTCCATGAATATTGTACCCTTGAGGAGCATTTTCTATTAAGTGCCTAGCTATTGGCATAACATGTGTAGCATTATTCTCAAATTATAAGTGAAGCGCCTCAAAGTAAATATCCTCTTGTCTCATAATAGCAAAATGGTGCCCCGGATGAACTCCAGGTGGTACGAGACTCGTTGAAGAGCATCCGTAGCAGTTTCCGTGGCAGCGACCCACAGCACCACACCATTGACACGCTGGAGACAGGGATAGCCACACTCATGGAAAAACTTAAACTAGCCGAGCAGTCAAATCAGCAGGTAAAGTGTAGGAATGCATCATGGAATATTATCATATCCTGTGACAGGGATGGAAAATACACTAATGGTGCCCATTGACCATTTGACCTTTCCAGTTGTAAAAAAAAATTTCAACAGTTTCCCCACAATCGGCACAACAATTTCAACAGTTTCCCCACAAAAGGTATACCCTATCCCAAACCATCATCAGAATTATGATTTATTGACCCATTTTTAGGTCAATGCTTTTTAACACACTCTAAAGTATAGATAGAGACATGGGAATTTCAATTGTTATGGAAAAAGTGACAAATCAAGATCTTGTAAATGGGTCTGAAGATAGTAGTTTTCTAAATGGCCTTGGATGGGGTAACTATACATTGGTGATAATACAGTGGAATAATACAGTCATTTTATCATCATTTGATCTTTACTTTTTATATCATTGAATATAACTGTTTATCACTGTGTGGGAAACTGGTGGTTGGATTAATATTGACATATTACTCCTATTGGACCTGAGAAAAAAACTTATTATTATCAGAATTTCTACACAGTGGAGTGGAGTCTCAATTTAATACTCTTTTAATTTTTTTAATTTTTCAAACTTTCTCTTCACTTTTGTTTGGGTACAAATGATGTAAAAACTTCTCCTTACACATGCATGATTTTTTATACTGAGAACAATTCCTTTTAATCTACATACTAAAACTGCTTCATGGATTTTGATTAAAATTAATTTTTAACCACATCTTTATTTATTACCATGTTTTAATACTAACTTACATGCACTATTTGTTTTAGTTTGAGTTGTTTTAGTTTGCACGATTATTAACAAGTTTTTCTGTTACCTCTTTTCCTTTTTGCTTCCTTATTTCACAGCTTCATCACATGAAGCCAAGAAGACATTCAGCACATGTGGTAGGTCTTTGGTGCTTTATCCTGTGCATAGCCTAATTTGTATCATCTGTAACCTAGAGGTCTGCGGTTGTACTCAATATGCCTTCAATTGCCAAGTCAGTTTTTCCTTAGATTACCTCTAGGGTTTTAGCAAGGGGCACTGTCAAAATCTACATCCCTTCGGGGACCCAGTCATTTTGATAAGAGTTGAGCAGGCAACGCTCAGCAGTGTTGTTTGCTTGATTTATTGCTGCCTTTTGATTGAAGATTTATTGAACGAAACCTATTATCTAATTGAAGACTTCAAGAAATTGTTCCTTCATTAGACCAAGACAACTGTAGACCCAAAATTGAATAAACAATGTGCTTAATCATAATCTTTTAAACAGAACAGGATTGCATAGTTAGTGAGAGACAATGATTGAGTTTAAAAAAAATTCTTGTACAATTATGCCAAATTATTCATGTCCTGACTGTGTTTTATGTTGCTTCTAATTCACTAATGTGGTGTGCTATTTCTGTGTAATGAACTGATTTGACATAACTCTTTAATACTTAAAATTGTTTTCAGTCAGTTCAAATCACATGATTGATTGGTTGACAAAAAACAGTTTCTCTTTCTCTAATTTTTGTTTTCTTCTGGTGAATAATCAGTATGAGGTAGGTATGATATGTAAATAAATGTAGTTTTTCAAAGCAAGCTTTTCATACATATCAGTTGTTTGCTAGGATGTATCATAACGTAGTAAACCAGTAAGTTGTCAGATTTTAGACCACAATCTTAACATACTTCTGTCTTACTTTCAGGTCGGAGATTCCCAGAAAAAAATTAACTACGACTCAACGGGCGACAAGAGGCGTTCCCCCATCACAGCCCTCCCTGGTTTTCCTGTACAGAGATTGGACAGCCCCAATATGAATGGAGACGTATTCACCAAAGTTTTGTATTTCACTGAAAGGACAGTGACACCTTTTATGAAGACAATAGGCAAAAGGTGAGAGAATAGCAGAGAGATTGTTTTGATTGATAAATTTTTTTTTCTGTTGACATAGTAGAAATGGGATATTTGGAAACTGTAAGAGATCTTCACATGGGTCACTGTTTCTTCATAACAAATACTGTTAGCTTGAATGTCAGATGCTTGCAGAATCACAGTTGCTATGAATATAGTTCATGTCTAACTTCATGAGTTTTCAGTGTCAGGACAAAGTGGTACACTAACACTAAAATGAAGAGAATTATGTTTGACTTTTTTTAGAAAACAGTATGCTCACTTACATCAAGAATTTCTAACAGAGAATCTTAAGTTTAATTACTTGTGTTGATATGGTAATACAATGAGTATTTGATCAAGTTTGTCTTTGTTTTGCTTTGTTTTAGACTTGGAGAGATTACACTCAGGGATTTCAGGGCATTATTTGACAGGCCAGGAAACTACAGGTTTCACTTCAAGGCTCTGGACCCAGAGTTTGGCACCGTGAAAGAAGAGGTGAGTGTTACATCGGTTTTCACACGTAGACAGTCTGATAGTAAGTTAACTCATGAAAGGAGCAAACCACTCTACCTCACAGGTAGAGATAACAAATTTAATCCTTAAATCTGATTGAATTTTTTACCATCTTTATACAAGAGACAATGGGAAACCTGTTTCATGCAGTTTGTCAGTTGTATCATTTGGCATTGTCAAAGACAAGGTTGGTGTTAGATTATATTTCTTGGACAGTTTGTAGAGTTTATTATTGAGCTTTATGGCAGAATAGATAGGTGTTTGATTATGTTACCTTTTTAAAATTGATCTTCCTAAAAATCTACTGATATTTCTGATACATTACTAGTAGATCAGGCCTGTGAGTATAGGAATTCATTGACAAAAATACTTGAAATGTATGTAAATTGATAGAACTGGCCATCTTGAAACTTTTTGCTTTATTGTGAATTTTTATATTTTACTGGTTAATTAAATTCTAATCTACTTCAGGTGACACATGATGATGACATCATTCCTGGCTGGGAGGGAAAAATAGTGGCCTGGATAGAAGAGGATCATGGGTAGTGGTGCTCTGCAGGGGGTACTGCCTGATTGGACAGTGGCACTAATAGGAGAGGAGAATGGGTAGTGGTGCTCTGCTGGGAGTACTATTTCCTTGGAGAGTTCCAGAATCTCTAAGCCAGGGCAAATATGATGCATGCTGCAAAACATTGTGTATATGTATGCTTTACTTTTTCTTGGGCAGGAGAGAAAAAAAGAAAGTAAAGAGAAATTGTTTCATGATGGATATTTAGAAATACCAATTGCAAGTACAAAGGAGGTAAAGAAGAAACCAAGTATTATGAGATCAAAAGAGTTCAGATCAAAAGTCAGGTGGTTGAGGTTTAATAAATATGACCAAGTGTCTAAACCAGTCAAGTTGCATTTCACAGAAAAAATTTAGGTCAAATTAACTTATTTTATCAGCCTTAAAATCAAGCTATAACACCAAAAATCAACTTGTTTCAATATGCCACCAACATTTAATGGGGCCAGAGGTTTGGAAAGACTAAGATTGTTTTTGCTCAGTGAACTACATGTAGCCAGGGAACCTGTCTCATAGTTGGGTGCAGATACACCTTACACCAGGAGTATCTTGTCTAAGGCCAGTGGTTTCATAATATTCTCCGATCTGGCCCTTGCAAAGGCTTGACTACTAGTAATGACTTCCACAAATGTGATCACTTAAGCTTCCATTTCTAGCATGCTGTGCACATTGATGTGTTTTGATTATTCATGTTCATTTTTTTTTCATGGTTGTGGTAACTGAAATCACAATCACATGGTGTCCTGATACAATATTTTAGACACGTGTCGTGTTTGCTCTCAGTGAAAAGTTGCTGTAACACGGCTGTAAGTCCCATTAATATTCCATGACAAGTGGACTGAGACCACCAAAAGTAATGGTAAATGTGATCTTGTTGTAACTTAGCAAACTCATCAAAAGGGGCCAAAGTGGTGGTGATTTTCATAAATAGAAAATTATGATCTAAGGTCAACAAAACCATACGGCTTTTTGTTGAAATGATGACTCCTCCAGGCTATTATTTGTAGCTACAGTTACTGAAGAAAAACTTTAAGGCACACAGTGAGCATTAGACCTTGATATGGCATGAAACGTATTTTCTGGAAGTTTCACATTATAATTCACCTATGATCCCTAAATCTGTATTGGTAACTCGTATTATATAGATGGGGGCTGGTGAATTTAAGTCTGATCCATATGTGAAAACTTTGTAATGGCTTTATAAATCGTAATTTTCTCGAATAATTAAGATAGGTACCTCAATGACTTAAGGTGAAATTTCCCGGATTTTTTCTTTGCTATAGAAAGAATAAAGTGCAATGTATGCCTTTAAACATAGTAATATGAGACTACCATTACTGATAGCTTTATTTAACCAATACGAAACTATGGGTAAGTTGCTTTATTTGATTCAGTATTAAATGTACTTAGGTGTAATATTTAGTCGATAATAAATTGTGTAACAGGTAAGTTATTGAGATTTTGATACGAACATATCTTTATGGCCTTATGAGTCATGTTATATTAAGGGATCAGACTTAAATTTAATGAGAAATAATTATACCTGAAATTGTTTGTTTACCTCAAAGATTGATTTTATAATTTCTTCATTTATTTATTGAATTTTTATTGGTGTATAACCTGTCTCTATTCAACTCAATTTTTTAAAGGCATTATTGATCAACTTCATGTTTCCTTTTTGTTTAAAAGGTGGCTGAATTTATGAAACACTGGGTGTGAACTAATTATTAATTATTATAAATTAATAATTTCATGTTTTGTAATCCTATTCACCCACCAAATGTGAGGGGAATGTCACCAGTCAGTAAAGACTTCCTTATCTGATATGAAATTGAGAAATGGCACTTGGCCATTTAGTTGAGTTTTTGTGTGAAAGCAAACTTTTATATATTGAGCTTTGTGTGTACTTGGCAACAGACTAACAGCTAGAATTGGTTGTCAAAAATGCTCAAAACACTAGAAATGTGGTGTTGTTTTGTCAAACTTATACCTCACCAGCCAATAGTTTGTATGCTTAGACAGCTTAGTCAATAGGTGTGGGAGTATCATCCTCCCCCTCTTCTCATTTGGTCAGGTGTAAAAAGAAGAAATATTAGCTATTAAAATCTGTTCATTTCTCTATTTATTGACAGTTATGTCTAATTTTCTATTGAAATAGCATAACTTCTAATGTTAGTATACAACAATTCTCAAAACACTACAGTGCATCCTTCTCTTTCCAAGATGTCTTGTTCCTGTACATGTGAACATTTTCACAGAGCTTGCTGTATAAGTGTCCAATGTGTCAAGACGTATATGTGGTCAATATCAAGTGAATATAAACAACATATATTTTTACTGACATGTTAGAAAATTTGCCAAAGGGTTTATTTTCTATTCTCCAAATGAAGTAAAATGAGTATTTTGCTTATAATGGCCCATTTTGATGTCAATAACTCTTCCCAGCTTTTTGTCTCTTATTTGTGCCAGAAGTCCTCCTTATTGTGTTCTTACTAGTATTCTTAATATTTATACTCGTTGTTGTTAAAATTTGCTTTTTTGAAATGACATGCTTTCTTTACTGTTAATTTTTGGTACTCAGCTAATTATGTGGCACCATTATTGAATGTGATAATAATTATTTCTACTGGAAACCTTTGATGCCGTTTAGATCAAATTGTAGTTAGAGCTGGACACCAAAAATATTGCCTGCATATATGTATGAATAGCGAACAAAGCTGTTTGCCCTTAGGTCTACACCATTTTTTTTACTTATCAAAGTATCTGCAGATGCCAATTTAAGTACATTTTTTATGCATTTAATGAATAAAAGTTGTGTAAAATTTATTTTTTTCAAATAGACTAGGGATTCATTAATTAAAAGTTATTTTTTTCAGAAATATTAATCAAAATACAGGCAAGAATGCAAGATTAAGAGTGAATCTTGCCAAATCTCTCATTATGCAGACCTCATTTGTTTAGATTATGCAGATTGTATGAATTAATGTGAAATTGTTACATCATGTAATGTATATTAGGCATTTAAATTTGTTGTAATAAATTCTGTGAGCAAGTGAGCCTAATTTCTGTTATTTTAAATAACCTCTGAAAATATTACAAAAATGCACTTGAAAATGAAAATTTTCTATGAAATAATTCCTAACTCTTTGCTTGAAATATACATAGTTTATTCTTACAAAAGTTTTTTTTTTATAAACTTGTCCACTGTTTCCACAAAGCTGTCTACAGTTAAAATGTTTTAATGATTAAAAAAATTTAAATCTATTTCTAGCAATTTATCTCTTCTCCTGGAATAAAGAATTACCAGAGAAGACATGTTAATACAAGCAAAGCAGTTAGATCCTGTATAAACTGACTGAGAGTACCTAGTTAATAAACAAAACAATGTACAAAATCTCAGTGATATTTGAAATAATAAACATAAAAAGCTTTTGGAACTGAGGAATGGATTAAGTACGTGTTATGTGGATAAAAGCAGATACAACAAAATTCTTAAAGCTAAGGAACAAGAGATCAGTTAATTTGATCACTTTCTCATTCCAGCTGAAGACTACTAATTAGTGACAAGAAAAATGCACCTTCACAGTAAAACCAGAATGAATTGGATGCAATTTAAACACCTAATTTTCACATTCCTTTTTTTCTAATTCAAAAGACTTCCCCTTATCATGCTCTAAAAAGCTCTATGAATCACTAAAAGTGACACCAACAAAGGTACTAAAATGAACACATAGGTACAAATGCACATTCAAGTTCATAAAATAGATAACACTGCTAAATGTGAACTCGATAGCGGTTGAATGTGTTCACTACAGCAAGTCAAAATTACATTATCTAATATTCAAAAGTCAGGAACCAAATTCTGTTTTAAAAATTAATGTCATCGAGCAGACAGCAGATATGTTTGTTAAGGAGTTTACTGAAACTGACACTAAATGCAAATACCACTGTACAATTCAAATTTCTGCTTTAAAATTCTTAGGTCACAAATAATGAAAGAAACATCAAGAACTCGTGATACTGGTACCAACTAAACCATAAGCTGTCTAAATATTCCTTTATCACATGTTATTTAAGCCGTATGGAGGCATCATTTACTGAAGCTAAAACGGCACTCCTTGATAAATTTGAAAATATCAAAATGGCTGCCTACGTCTAATCATCTAGATTTAGTCGTGAACATGTGCATAATGTACTATATAAATGTAAATGTTATATTACATTGCAGACAGAAGATATGCTTTTGCCATGGTCCCATGACAGAGTTAATTGCAAAGTAAACAGTTATTTCGCGCCAGAACAAAACTGCCTACACGTACAAGTTCTGTTGTTACATTTGGACCAAGTATTGTCACCCAATCTGCTAAGGTCACACACAAACTGCACTCAGACATGTTATCATCAGACCAGGGGTCCTGTTTCACAAAACTGTCATAGACAACAACTCATTACAAGGCTGTTTTTATAACCAGGTCAATTTAGGCATTTCTTCCAACCACAGTTGCCAGCTTATTAATTACGGTATCAAAAAACCTTCCACATATTAGACTAAGATGATGAGACCTCATGTTATTAAAATGTTGACAAAAGTGAGACCTACTTTCAGTCTAAAGTAAACCTGTCTGAATACATCACAACATGACCTTCCTCATTTGAACAAGTCTGTACAACTTAAAGATACATTTTTAACTACTTTGGCATTAATCCACACTAGTGAGAAATGGCCTACTGGTACTTACTGCACCTTGCATATCTAAACAACACACACAGATAGTCAGAACCTAAGAAGACACATTTTATAATACTGGACATGATGATGGTTGCAAAGGCTGTAAATGCATCAGGTATTCCACAATTCCTGTGGGGGATATGGTGGGACAAAAAGGTCATCAACACTCATAAAACTGTTTGAAATGATATTCTGTTGTATGCAATTCGAGAAAGAAATGTTTATGTGTGTGTTTGTACCTGTCTTTGGGAGCAGGCTGTGTAAGGGGGGGAGGGGGGGTACTATTACCTTATGACACTGGATCAGTTAAATACAATACAACAGGCATTGATCCAAATTCACTAACATGGCAGTCTTTAAAATGCACCTGCTTGCATCATAATAAATCCAAATATTAAATTGTACACTTGATGTCATTAACAGTAAGATATTGTAACATACACACTGGGTGTATAATGCAACTAAAACCTCTCATATGGCAAGTGTATATTAACAGAGGTTCTACCTATACACAGAACGTGCATACAGAGGTGTATATCTCATAAATATTGTTTATACACGGCTTTTGCTCTTTTTGTTGCAAGTGGAAATCTTGTGCCATAGACTATTGTAACAGCTCTTAATCTGTCCAGTGTTCCACTCAGTCACATCTGAGAACTGCTGTGTTTCCTCTTCAGGTCTCTTAAGTAACCAAAATGCTTTATAATGGACAGAATGTGAATCTGGGTGGGGCCCACATATACCTCTCATACATAATACCACTTTCTTGCATGTAAAATATTTCTTATTTGCATGTTTAATTATAAAAGGCATTTCTCCCATTCCACAAAGTGCAGTATGCAGCTAAGTTTTCTTGGTAGACGCCTGTGATATACTCTCCACCATAATATTTTCTCTCAACAGATGTTATCACTATAAATGACTGTGGCATAATCTCCAGCTCAATGTTTTGTTTTGTCAATAGATGTCAGCACTACATACAGCCCTTAGACAGATGTCTCAGAATTCAACCTAAGGACAAACTTGTTGTTCTTGGGATTAATCACCTCCTCAGTGATACTAAAATGGGGAATCTTGGTCACTTTACACAGAAGGGAAACATCCCCTTGGCGTAAGTTAAACAGAGTTCCGTGCTCAGCAGCACGACTGAGTAGAGAGTCACATACAAGAACCCATGGCTGGGTGGGTTTGTAGTCCTTGGGGTTGTGAACAACAGCCCCTTGTGTGAGATATTTCTCCATGAAAGCACGCGGGCTCATATCGTGGCTGATACAGTCTGCTAAATGCTCCAGTATTCCCTCCATTGAGTAGCGTGGCTGCTGTCGCGTGATGCGTAAGTACTTCTGTAGAGCACGTGCCATTGAGGGGAATATGGCTTGTGCTGCCTCTTGTGGATCCATAGGAATTGCTGGACCTGAAGTAAAAAGAAAATGTTTGAGAAATGTAAGGAACTTGACATGTAGCTGCTGACCTGATAATGTTTGGTCAAACATAAAGAACAGATATTATATAAGTGCCTAACAGAACAAAAATCTAATACCAATAAAGTGCACTTGACACAACAATTTAACTCACACAGCTAGTTACAAATCAACATGGAGATTTTTTTTTTCAAATTGGCTGTAAATCTAAATTTATGCAATCCCATTTTCAGGCATTGTTATGTATATCTAAGTACCTGCTTCGTCCTGCATTCTCTTGATATGAGTAAATGCTTCCTCTGCAGCCACCAAAAGTCTTGCACGCCGCTTCCGCACACGCCTCTCATACTCCTGTTCCTCATAGAACCTGAAAATACCAAAATTATTTTATTAGCCAAGTGTCTGCTTGCTCTTTTTTTTTAATATGAACCTTCAGGTATACATCCGACAATACTGACGACATGCTATTTCAATGTACCAGGTTTGTACTTGAAATATGAAATAATGAAAAAATAATAATCATCATAGTGACAATTTACCGGAAAAAAAAGTCAGAAAATGTGACAGTGATGAGAAAAGTTTAAAGATGTATTTACATTTCATATTCTTCTTTGAACCATTCCCAACCTTAATATTTATTTTTCTTTAATTGGCTGATACCAGATCAAAGAGACACCACTATAATTATCCTGCTTCAGTTAACTTCCTTGCACAATTTTTTTTTTAAATTGAATAGATTGAAAAGACTTGACTGAGCAAACAGAATTTAATTTGTCTATCAATGAAATGTTATGTCACAAAACATTCATCTACATGAATTTGTTTGGAAAAAATTAAAAATGATAGAATTATTAAGGCACAAGTTTCACAAAGGATCTCGAGGCCAAATATTAGTTATAACTCAAACACTAACATTTTTAGATCTAAATTTAAAGCAGCAGTGGCTCATTAAGTTCGATACCATGGAGGTTGTCAAGAACAGAAGCTCCAGGTGAGATGTATCTCACAAACATGCATGACATGCATGCATCAAGTTACGCAACTCCGCTTGTTCTTTCTGTCCTTTGTTATCAACACTTCTATGAAAAAAAGTTAGATACCCCCTATCAGCAAGGATCATAGCTCCATACACTTGTATTATCAATTATCTACACTCCTTGGCTCATGGTGTATCTCTTATTTATAAACAACTTCAACAATTACCTATCATTATGACTGGAGTCTCTCCTTCGAGCGGCCGCAGCCAGTATTGCCCGAGATCTGCCATGAGGCGTGGGATTGGTCACGCCATCGACATCATAAAACTTGAAATTGGATATCTTATTTGCCCTGCGTGACCCCGGGATGTGATCTAGATACTGGTTGTAGACTGGGAAATCACGGTAGTACTGCTCCAGGATCCACACCGCTGTCCTCTGAATGCTGAATTAAGAAAAGTATAACATTTTCATTCTTTTTAAATTTTCTATTGGTTCATTATGTCTTTCAAAACAATGTGCTGTTTCCCAATGAATACTAGTATTTTAAAAATTTACAAACTGGTAAGTCCTGCAACATTTCAAATTAACAAAAATCACAAACACCCTTCTAATTTCTGACCCTTTTAATCTAAGACAAAATGACATTTTCAAAGCTGTCTCAGAAACATAAAAACTAAAATCACAAATGACTGTCCAAAATATCTTGACCCACTCATTTACAATCAAGTAACCTTTTCAAAATGGTGTGAGACACTTACCTTAACTGTCCAATGGAATAATTTCGACTCTCTCCATCTGGTGACCTCACCACCTTGACCACATACATGGGCTGTAGCTGCCGTATCTCCAGCAGTATAATAGACAGATAGTGTATAAACAACAAGGCATCCACCAGGGACACTGCATAAGTCACTATACTATGGTAATCCTGCTCGCCCATCTCCAAGATGCGAACTCCGTAAAACAGCCAAAAGGCAAAGGTGAGAATGAAAATGAGGAAAAGAATCAAGGCACGGAATATGAAAATGCGAGGCATGGTGGCTTTGGGCTTACGGAAAAACAAGGCCCATGTCCCCATGAGTAGGATGAGAAGTTTGAATGACATGCTGATGAGGAGCCCTTCGCAATTTGGTTTACACTGTTGAGGGGGGTTCTCTACCCATTTGAAGAATTGAATTTTCGGCAGGACCACCATGGCTATTGGAGAAATGAAGGCAAAGAAGCCCAATATGCCAGCAAGAATGGTGCCAATGTAGCGTGCACAGTCAAATCCAACACTGTCCTCCATATCTTTTGATATCCGTGTCATATCCTCCATTGAGATGGCGCACTCAGAGGTCTCTCCCGTAATGGCGGTTGTGTTATCGCCCCAGTTATCATCCTGAGGCAGAATCTGTACCTCGATACGCTCATCGTCCCCATCCTGTTCATCGCCTGACGGGGATTTTATGGTGACAGACCGATCATCTCGGTCACTGCCTCTGTTCTGTCCCATACTTCGACTACTTCTTTTCCCATGATGCCTGTGGCCTCGGCTGCGATGCGAGCGTTCAGACCGCCCCTCGCTGCGCCCTGACCTGACGCTCTCTGAGCCATCCATACTACTTGGTAGTACTTGATGCAATGAGTTAGTGGAATGTATTGATCAGTGGACTGTTAATGTTCCCTTGAAAACCTGGAAAAATACAAAATAAAATAACTCAATAAAAGTCTTCTCTTCATGGGTCAGTCTCCCTTGAAATCTTGCAAAATACAAAATTTAGAGAATATTTAATAAATATGTAGTGTCTAAAGGTCAAAGTATCCCTGATTAAATATAATCTGGCACATTATTCTGACCGTGAGTCATACAGTATTTCTGTCTATCTGAAACAATTGCTTTCAGGTTCTTTTATATTTAACATAGGAAGTCTGTGGAGATAGAATCAGACTCGAGTCATGTGCAATAGTTCTAATGCATTGAAATAGAAAACCTTATTCTGTTAAACTAATAACTAGTAGGGAAAACCTGTAGGGCTATGTGTGCTATACTAGTAGCATATTCTGAAGATTGGATAACAACACAGAACTACCAAAAATTGTGTCACTTGCTATTCTTGGACAACAACCTTCTTCCGGTGTCATATGGATAATTCTTGTCACCATGACAAGTGTCATATAGCAGTTGTAAATACTAAGGAATGTCAAATGTCCAGTCTTTTCTACTGACCCACAAACAGTGAGCATCATGCAAGTAAAACATAGAAAATGGCTTCTGAATTTCAAATATAACCTACTGTAGACACTTTCCTCCCCATAGCTGAAAAGTAGAGAGACAATCTCTCACTGATTTTTGTAGCACACTGAAAAGTAGAGAGACAATCTCTTACTGATTTTTGTAGCACAAAGCACAGACTTCAGTGGCAGGGCTTAGGAACATGAGCAACAGTTACATACAACTTCACTGGGCCATAATGAATGGAACACCTGACCACCTGGACTGCACCTGATAATGTGACTAGACTCCATGCTAGTAGTACAATAAGACAGGCCAAACACTTGTAAAACATCAATATGCCTGACACTGTACTTAAACACTGATATGGGTCATTTCACTGAAATATTTCCTCACTATATCTTTGCTCTGCCATTGATGTTGATATTGCTATAATTTTACTTTTAAGTAACAGTTAAAGATGAGGTGGACATGTTACATTTCTTACGCTTCTTTTGTGGGCTATACAGAGATTTAAAAAAATTCAGTGGTGGAGGGATGGGGGGGGGGGGGGGGGAGATGTTCAAGAAGAAAAAAAAAATACTGACAAATGGTATTCACTAATTTTTCATAACCTTGCATCCGGTCCCTGAGCACAAAACCACATTTGGATCAACTAGGGAGACTCAGATCAATTTGTCTAAATTATTCCCCAAAGATAAATGCCCGTCTACAGAGCAACAACCAACACAAAAAATTAATGTCTCAATTTTCCATGCCAATTCTGATCTCAATGATACATTTTCCACTTAAATTCATGCATCGAATTTAAATTCTGAAGCTATACAGCATCTTAATTGAAAGACTGAATGAGTGAATACATATCAGCCACTAGGAAATAAAGTTACTGTCTGACTTTTGTATCCCATCAAAGCAAAACTGTCTTTTTATTCTTAGTGACTGATTAGTGATACTATGGATAAAAAGACAACATTTGACCATATACAGCAATGCATATGTCTGATTCATCTTTTTGCTGTAATTTGTCCCAAAACATGACTGTAAATCAATAGATTTTTGCACAGGGAAAAACATTCAATAAATTTCATT
This sequence comes from Lingula anatina, assembly GCF_051362555.1. Taxonomy (NCBI): domain Eukaryota; kingdom Metazoa; phylum Brachiopoda; class Lingulata; order Lingulida; family Lingulidae; genus Lingula; species Lingula anatina. The sequence goes on along the minus strand of NC_141773.1, from coordinate 18,848,809 downwards.
CTTTATGAAGATGAAAGAATATCACAGTGTCCCTTTTGTGGCCTGATATCTTTCCTTTTTCATTTTGTTAAAATCTCAGAAGCTTCCAGAGAATACCTAGAATCCATCCCTAGTCAATATTTGGCCTCATCTTATTTTCAGCACAGTGTAAACATCCCAACTTGTATTAATCTGGAGATTAGTGTTATATGTGGAGTATTGATCAGTTCTAAGACAGCATTAGAGATAATTTGATGAAAGTGATTTTTATGAGGCACATTGAGACAGATGATATCAAACTATTAGTAATACCTTGAGATGCCATGGAAACATGCTGGAATTGATGGATACATTTGCTCTCTTAAAAGACGAATCATGTGCGCATGAATGAAAATACAACGGAAATTCCATGATCACTTGTCCTGCACATTTGGAGAGCGTAAAAGGAAATTTATAAAGGTCTATCTTATGCTGAAATTGGGTTTTCATAATCTTTTACTTAATAGTGGTAAAACAGCAAATCATTTCTAAAAAGACGGTAAACATTTTAGCTTTGAAGCATAACATTTGACTGACCAGAATTATTTATGTGGCACCCACACATATAAAACATATCCATCCTCATCCTACCTCTGATTTCAATAATCTTTGTTGATCAATTTTATCCACTGGTTGGCAAGGTAAACCGACACTCTCCAGTCAGTCCAAGTTAGTCCCCTGTGTGAACTGAGCCATGACTGAGAATATTGATCCTCATCTAAGCTTACCTGGATGTTTAATCAGTAATTAAGCCTTAGGGGTTTGCCGTCCAAATGGATGGGCTTCCCTTTGTACTGTTAATTGGAATCTCTACTTGTACAATGTTTTATATTTGCTAACAAACTGACAATCAGTCTAAGAGTACACAGAGAAATGAAATTTACACATCTAACAATGTGTAAAGTTTTTCTAGATTGAACAAAGAGAGAAGGATGTTTTAGGCTTCGTTCACATGCAATGTCTATTTTCTAATTTCTATTTTCTATTTGCGCTATCTTATGATCACGGTCTGTGCCCTGAATATCCCGCCGCGTAATTACTGGCAGCGCGAGCCAGTTACTTATAGTAACTGGCTCGCGCTGCCAGTAATTACGCCGCGGGATATTCAGGCCACAGACCGTGATGATAAGACATACCGCAAATAGAAAATAGAATTTAGAAAATAGACATTGCATGTGAACGAAGCCTTAGTCTGTTTGAAAATTGAAGTCCTGTGGTAGACAGCCAATTCATGCATTACATAATACTTTTTTAATACCAAGTATCAAAATACTTTGATATTTCAAATAAAAATAACATTTGTGTACATTTACTACTGAGATAAAATGCACTGAGAGTCTTAATGTGGCCTCTGGCTTTTTTTGACTTCACCTGCATTAACTGCTTTGTTAACAGTACATCAAAGGCTTCCCTAGCAGGTAAGTCTATGGTACAAGCAGATCACAGAGAAATTCGTCCACACAGCTATCTAAAATATGTGCACAACAAGACAATACATTGATACGAGGGTTAAATCAAGGTGCTTTGTATTGAAAAATATATATAAAACCTACATGTGACCTGTGGAACTTGTTCTTGCAAAAGGAAAAGTATATCTACATCCAAGGGCAAGGCACTGGCATACTACATAGTACAAAAGAAGTTGTTCTCTCTATTTCAGTTAAGAATGCATATCACTGCAATACAATAACCAAATCTGAGGCGAAGTGGGAAGGGAGGAAAGAGAGGTAGAATGATAGACAGCAACTTCCTCGTTTATTTAGCAAATTTTTATGCAAAGGTGAATGGAGGCAAACATCATTTTCCATCTTTTAATCCCGCCAAATCCTAAATAATCCACCACACTGCAGCAGTATGGATGCCTTTAATAGTTTCACTCTGAACTGAACTGTATATTGTAATCAGCTGTAGCCAGGTTTTACATACCCTTGCTTTTGCTTGTATGAGTGCCACCTATTTTTTAATCTAAATCAAAATCAGAAAAGCTGTTGAGAAAATACTGTAAGAACCTTTCAAAATGCTTTTTCCCAAGCAAATAATTTAGTTGGAAACCAAGTCGATTAGTCACTGAGTGTGCCCGATAATGTGGCATTAACATTTCAGCGTAGCTTAGCACAATCCAAAGATTAACCTTTCTCTCTTTAAACAGTACATTAACAGTCCCTATTTATGCCTGGTGCACAGAGACAAAGATTAGGATTTGTTCAAATTAGAAAATATTATCTCTATTGGAAAATAATAAGAAAATGTATTACTTGGCAATGTTGAAAAACAATAAAGATAAAGAGAATCCAATTTGATTTATTTCAATGATAAATTGATTAATTCAGTTCTCACAAATTCCAAACACTACAAAAATTCAAATTTCATACAAATATTTTATCAAGATTTAAACCTTTTTAGTTATTCTAAAGGAGGTACTTTCTTACAAACACACAAATGACAGTTATTTCCAGACTTGAGTCATGTGCAACAGTTCTAATGCATTGAAACAGAAAACCTTTTTAAATTTTCTATTGGCTAATTATGTCTTTCAAAACAAGGTGCCATTTCCCATCTTTTTAGGCAAAACTAGCAAAACAATGTTATGAGAAACAGTTAAATATATCAGTTTTGCTTGAACTTATGGGGAAATTACCACATGCAGTGACAGAGATACTGCATGATGCTCCCTGCATTAATTGCATTCTTTCATAATGTTGATATTGTGGACAAACACCCATCAAAGCAAGCTTAATTTTAGCATGACCCACATGAGTCACCCCTATGTTAAAACCTAAGGTATTGTTTTCATATATATGCACTTCACTAATAATCAATTCTAAATCAAGCTTAGGCACAAAGATGACAAATACAATGATCAATTTGAGGTTGGTATAGCCACAGTTCCAGATGTATTGTTTTCTACAAATCATGCTTCTCTCATTGGATTAAAAACTTTTACTTAATTTTTTATAAAATGCCAAAACAAACAAATTCCAGATATAAATACAGACATAAAAATCTTGCATGCACTGAACCTAAACCTTTTCCTACATGAGATAAACCAAAATTCCTAAGAACATTCAGCATAACCACAAAATCTCAACTAAAAAGGAAAATTTTCAGTCAGAATTGCTGAGTGTACATGGCTAGAGGGACAGTAGCTTTCATGACCACCTCTGGCTGTCCTTGCACCTGGCACTTTACTTGAAACAATTTTGAGGACATTAATGACAAATTTTATGATTAAATAAAATATTTCAGCTTTGAAATGTATTTTTGATTGACACTTATTTTTTTTTTCATTTACTTTGTTCGCCAAAAAGCCCTGGAGGTGTGATATATTGCGTTCAGACATGTTTTAAATTAAATTGCTCCATTGCAAAAATGTTACCAAATTTCCAGCTTAATTCACCAACAATTTCAATTCACCCAAATGTAGATATCTTTCTAATAAGTTCACAGGTTTCTCTATAAACCATCGTACAATAAATATTTCTCACAGCTCCTCATGTAGTCAACTAAACTATGGTAAATATATTTTATTTTGACTTAAGAGTTTTAAACTCAAACTAGTGGGTGTATGAATCCATCTTTTTTTTTTTTTGTATTTCCAACAGGCTAGCCAAGAGGTGTGTTGGCGTGTACTGTACACATATTGGGACATTTAACCTGCGACTGTTACAAAGCAGTCCCATTTAAATTTGTACGAATAATGACTTGAAGTTCTATTTGTTTATTCCAGCCTTCAGGTGCACTGTGGTTTCTCAATTCAGCCCTTTGTATTTCTAAATACTTCTAAACATTTTCTAACCTGAAGATGAAACTCTAGGGTTATCTAAGGGTCAGCTGATATTGGACCATGAGAAAACTGTTAAAGAAACATGATATAAAATGTGAAAGTCTTTCCCACTATGGCAATGTGACCAATATATATATATATATATATATATATATATATATATATATATATATATATATATATATATATATATATATATATATATATATATATATATATATATATATAAAAGACAGGTTTCCTCAACAACAATAGCACTTGACCTAAGTTTAACTGTGGACTCAAAGCAAACTACACGTTACAGGTTACAAGAAATGACAACCCAGACATCATTGGCCCAGCATTGGTAAGCCAACCACCCCCATGCAGGGCCAGCATGGGTCCCTAACCCAACCACAGTCAGTGGGCCAATGCCATGCTAATGTTGGATTTCTGACAGTTCTAAGAACTCAATGCTTGGCCAACTGTAGGAAAGCCACTGCCAGCCTGCTGCCAACTGTTCCAATGTCTGGCCAATAATAGTGTGCTGTTTAGGAAACTGGTGTGCAAGTAACCAAGACTTGCATAATTAAAAAAAAAATACATCCACTTCATCTTCCCAATACCCTTACCAATCTTGTTTATATCACAGTTTTTTTTTTTCATTTTCCACTCTAAATGCCACCTGGTGTTAATTCATTATGACACATGGAAGCACATGTTCATGAAAGGCCACAGTCCCACCTATTAAATCTAGACAGTGAGATATAGGGGCTCTTGAATCTCTCACTAGGTTGATGAAGTCTTACATGTGATGTTGAAGCCTTACTAATCTGTGTGATCATAAGCAGTAGAACACTAGGCTAAACAAACATTGTTCATACTCCTCTGAATATTCTCTCTCTCTCATCTCATTAAAATTCATCACAAAATTATTCCCCCCCCCCCCCGAAAAAAAAAAAAAAAAAAAAAAAACATTAAAATTTTTATTCTGTTTGATAATTGGTATATTTCTTGTCGCAACATGATCATCAGAGATTGCTCGCATGCAGTCACTGAGTGCCAACAAAGTTGACCTACTGAGCTCTCTCCATCATGATGTTCGTGGAGCTGTTCACTACACTACAGCTTGGCCATTTTATTGACCTGATAGTAAGCGCTGGTCACTAAGCAAAGAGACACATCTGGCTACAGATGCCATTTGGTCTCCCCTCTACAAAGAGTCAGGGAAATAAGTGCACATTTTAATTGCTTTCTGGATAGCGCACATGGAACAAATCTGCTCTGCAGATTTATACTGATTGAAGATGTGTGCCAATGCAATTAAACAGAGTTAATTCTATGCAAGTTATACTACATGACCTATGATTTTTTAAGTAATAGTATGGCTGCTTACAATAAAAGCATGCCATGGAATCAGTATGTTTCTAATATTTAGTAGGTATAGTTAGAAATTTTTGTCTCTTTGGCCCTGATGAATTTGTGTGAGAAAAGGAAAGACTAGGATGCCTCTCCAAGTCTCTCTACTAGCACTACTTTTTCTTTGCAATTCAGTGCTATTAAATTTTACTCTCATGATGTCCATTAAAGTCATCTTTAACAAGGACCCCTGGCATATATCTATTAATAGTGGGTAGTTATTAAGTGAAGAAAAACATACTTAATAAGCACAGATCCAAGGGCTTTCAACCTTTAATGGGAGCTAAAACTTGAATCTACTTCAATGGATCTGATGATATTTGCATCTATCCTTTTCTATACTTCATGAATTAAAACCCTTCCAAAATTCCAGAATTCTTATTATTCCAATTTATCTGGCATCATTCTGGGTGCTGAGTATTTTTTTTATAAGCATATAACAATTATCAAATAAACCCACTATATTTGTTGATAACATCACTGGGTGGCAGTAAAGAGGTACAGTTAGGAGCTTATTTTACCATAACTTTTGATGCTAAACTCAGATAACAGTAGCCACAGCCCCCCTGAAGCCTAAAAAGGACTGCAGTTTAGATATTATCTCAGTCATCCAGGGACAAAACATGAAAACTGAACTGGTTCAGCCTACATGAAAACTAAAGATATCCGTACATCACCTATTTGACCAATTATGTCAAGAAACCTAAAAACTTACCAGCCAGACAAAACTACTAAGGGGTTTCTTAGCCCCTGTGAGAACGTCTAATAAGTCTAACAAGGCCATAAACTGAACCAGCTGAAAGTTTGGTAGGATGTCATGTCTGGTTACGTGGGTAGCAGTATATATTTCCACATTTTCTGCCTTACAGTGGTGGTTGTTAAAGGAAGTTGAATAATTCTGTGCTCCGATGCCTCTACTTTCAGCTTAACTGTCTCAACAGTCTAATGAATGAAAATTACCACCAAATGTTAAAGAAATAAATAGTCTTCAGAACCATCATTCAAAAAAACAATGACATGATATAATGTGCAACAAAACATCTACCTTTCCATTCAACATAATTCATTAGTTGTAGTCAGGGTGCAGTTTTTCTTGTATTGTTTATGTAATTTGTTGCCTGACATTATACAATTTGTCTACTGAGCTCCATGGAGTTTAAACAAAAATTCACCCATTTCATAAACCATACTGTCTCATACCCAATGAAAGGCCCATTAAGACAAGCTGCAACTTGAACAGGTAATGAATCTAACTAAGACCATATCTCCCATTGTACAACTGACAACAAAATCTTTACTGAAATCATTTCAACTAGTTTCGTGTATTTTTCATCGGCTAACAATTGTTACTACAGTATGAACATCTCTGTGACAACTATAGCTGGTCTTCTAAAATGACTCAGTAAGGACACACCTTGTCTGAACAGTCCTTTGAATTTGGTTTAGGAGAACCAGTGCATAAGAAAAAAGTATTTTTCATATAAAAAAACATAGCTGCATATGTCCCATAATGAAATTCTTCTCTCAACTGTGCAGAGATGAAACTTGATGGTAATGATCATTAAGAGCCATCAATCTTCTACCACTGTGTGAATCCTTTCTGGCATGATGACTGATTAATGAACGCATTGCCATTATTTCCCATTTAACTCACTATTTTGCCTGCTATTAAACTGACTTGTTTAAAAACCTGTGCCATTTAAGGATTTAAATTTGAAAACAAGGCTGGATGGAAAGCTCCAATTGATTCAGGCCATGTATAAAGCATTGCAATTTCACAAAACAATCTTTTTACCGTACAAAAATTTAAAAAGTGACAGATTCACTACACATTCAAGCAATCATTTTGCATACGCCTGATAATGTTACCTTTTTACTTTCAATAATGCCACTGTAGAATTACATATACTTGTAAGTTAGTCTCAACTTCAGTTCTTCACTTGTGTAGAGTACATAATGACCACAGCATTGGTATACTTGGCCACAATATGTTCTTCATATCCAAGTATTTGTAAATTCAAAAGTGAGAAATACTGAAGTTAGTACTATAACTGAGGACACATAAATCCTACCTCCTATCTTTACTTCACCAATCTTGCCAGGTAAGTTTTTCCCCCTTTTTTCAGGTCTGTAAACAAATGTTGAATGGTGAGTCAGGGTAACATAATATTCCTCTGTGCTTCTCTATGTCAACCTAGTCAATATGAGAGATCTGTCTACAGCACACTTCATGCTTAGGTAACATAATATTCCCCTACACTTTTACATGTCAACCAAGCCACTCTAGGCTATCAGTCTGTATCACTTTTAAAGGTAGAGACACTGGCTTGTTGTAATATAATTTTGTTTTTTTACTTTTGGGAAAGGAGGTTTTCACTTAACCACCTTTGGATCTTGTTCGAGTTCAGCAGTGTGGTAACTTACCTTCTTTACTTGACTCATATGGCATGCAGATGATATTGTTTAATGTAAAAATGTGAGAAAAAAACTGCTAACAGAACCATGCCAGGTTCCTCCATTCAATGCTCGAAAATACACTTCAATTATCTGACGCTCAAAAACCTACCTAGACATGGAATAGAGCTCTTTTGTTTAATCAAACAGTGGTTCGATCAACATTTTTTGTGAGAAAAATGAGGGACTTTCTTGAATGTGTCCACAATAAATTACAAAGCAACAATTCATTGTTGGAAGGGAAATCTTTCTTGTCTGAGGAAACCACAACTATCTTGCCTATGACAGCGTTCAATTATAACTGTGGTTTATTTGTTCTGCACCTTGCTGTCTTGATCCAAGTCATTTTTCTTTAAACAACCCTTAGCCCAGGCCATTATGAAGATTATTTAGTCAAATGCTAAAGATATTTTACCCTATAGCTATGAGAAATGGAAATCAGTTCTGAGCTGACTATCACAAGTTATCACTATTTTTACTAATTTTTTTTAAATTTGAATTTATAACATTTTCAATTACCTGGCAAACCCAAAATCCATGCCAAAGTGAGCTCACTTAACACACCCTGTACCACACCATTGTGCTGAATACAAGGGGCCAATCCCAGTAAAACACAGTGGGGTGGGGGTGGGGGTACATCTCAAAATAACGTTGTATTGTATCGGGGCAGGGCAGGGAAAAAGCAAGATGTTCTCTTTAAGATTTTGACAATAAAAAGACAATCATAATGATAAGTGCAGTGTATAATTAGTGTGATAACTACATTACTAGTAATTACATTGCCCCAGACATGTAAATCGCAGATGTCTTAATCTGAGGCAGGAAAAGCCTGTGCAGATAAATGGAGGAATATAGAAGCCTGTTCACAAACTGATCACCTTAAACTAAAAAAAATAGCTCAAATGAGTCACTTCACATAATCATGAAAGTAAGAACAAAAGCAAACCGCTATATTAGAGTATAATTAAAAACATTTAAAATGCATTAACTAAATTGCTGCATACTGGATAGCTGTGAACTGGTATCATGCACCCTCTGCTACATCAAGGAAACATACAATAGTGTGCTGATGCTATCCTTCAAACTGCCACTGTAATTCTATTGCATGATGTACTTGGTGACCAGAAACACATATAAATTTAACACATACATGGACAGCAGATTGCCAAGTGAAGCCATACCAGCTGGACTATAAATTTGTCTTGTAATAGTCCCATGTGAGAACATTCTAATGGAAACCTTGCTAGTGGAAACCCAGGTTTAGATTCAATAGTTCACACTGAGATCAGGTTTCAGTAATGACAACGTGACACAAAATGTCTCAATTGAACTACAATAATGTTAGTTAATCTATATGACAGTACGCAGGGAGCAGAATACTGTAACAGCACAGGATGACGGGCTCAATTCCAACTTGCACAAACATTTCTTTTTGTATTACAAAAATATTTAATGTCAAAAAATTTCTATAAAAAGTACTTCTGGGCCTATAATTTCACCATGTTTTCTTGATAAACAACTTCAAACCATCCCCAACCAGGACACAATCCCAAACTAAGATAAATATGACAAGATAATGATATGGTTGACATCTAGTTTGTCACACAGAGGCCCTGGGGCAGAGACAGCAAGGTGTCCCCTGGGAGCATCTGCCTACCACAGGTGACATAACATAACAAAGTGAACACAGTCTACTGTAACCATCAAAGAGAACACTGCCAGGTAAACTTGTTCACATCTGGTGGGGGTGGGAGTAATAAACACTTGGTGACAATGCTAAGGGGGCCTTCAAACAGACTTTCATTGTGAGATTTACTAGTACTTGAATGTAAACTTTATCTCTCATAATATTTCAAATAGCTACAAAAAGTCAGTGTCTTCCTAAATGTGCCCAGCAAAATAATCAAATCAAATTTAATCCCCCCCCCCTTTTTTTTTTACTTTCGATTCAAATCTGTAATTTGTAATCTAGAATCCATAGAAATGTTTCAGGGTCCCAAGCGTAACTGAACGTTTACTCATATTTCAACATGAACTATAGGCATTTTTGCTCCAAGTTTGTTTACAGGCTACTGTTAAGGTAAAAGCCACATACACTAATGCCGCCCAGTGTCCCATCGAGAGCAAATTTACGCTATTAACTTGTCTGATCCCATCTAGACATGCTACATTACAGCCTGGCCCTTTTCCAGCCGATAATCAATTACTACAAATCACTTCTCCAAATTAGGCCTCTTCTTAAACCACTAGGGAATTGGCCTTCCGAATTTGAGCACAAATACACCCACAATTATCTGTCTTAAAAGTGGAAATCTTAATGAAACGACGCACCGTCCAAAGTCACATATCAAAGCACTGTACTTGAGTCGGGCCGTTTGTTTGATCATGGCGTGCGTTTAGTCGGCGACTAAGTTTAAATCTTAACTCAGTTAGAATGCGATTGAAAATCGGGCAGTTATGTTGGAATTGAATATAAATCCTACCTTACAAAAATTTTTCCATCCCTTCTTCTTAATTATTTAGCATCACTCTGCAGCCTGCTTTAGAACACTGATTTCAGCAACGAAGCTTTCAATCAACAAAGTTTTCAAGATGGAAGCTGCTCAGTCGCCGCTGTTCCGATACACCCCCCCTGAATACAGGTGAGACAATAGGGTAGTCAAAACAGTGAAACAAACTTATTCAAAGCAAATAAATTGTTCGATGCAATTAAGAGTATCAAATTGTATACAAAATTAAATTACAATGGAATAAAAATTAGGGATATTCAAATAATGAGGAAAAAACGTAAAAAGGTGAAGACAGGGAAGAAAAATAAACAGCCAAACTGTCACGTGATATATCATGTGACAGTTCAAAATGGTGGATGTACAGTTTTCTCTGCGGGTTCTAAGGAACAACTCATCATTTCCAGATAAGAGACAGACAAGCGTTATCATGGGAGATAAGTGTATGCTAAGACATACAGCCTGTACTGAACTGTGCTATCACAGCTGTTGCCAAACGAATGAACAAACACCGTCCCAGAAAACGTCACTTTCTGACGTTCATGTAAATTGCTCCTAGTTCAAGATATGTTTGCCCTGGCCTTGATTCGTGCCCCACTTCTTGTGCAGTTTGACCTACATTTATGGGAAGCTTTTGGGTGATCCAGGGCTTTAATATCAGTGTGAAATAACACAGTGGACAATGTCGGCACCTGCTGTATTGAAACCCAGGGATTTTAAACCTGGTGTCCCTGACTGGTCAACACTACACCAGCCTTCAGGAGACCTCTTCCCACCCGTTAAGGTAATACATATTTGTAAATAATAACACGAATGTGTTGCAGTATTTGTAAAATTGATTGACAGATATCATATTTTTTACTGTACCCAGAATATTTTTATAATGAACATCTTTATATAGAAGAAAACATGTTATAGACGATAATAAGCTGTTTAATTGGTGCGCATTTATTGAAAAGACTACCAATACTGTGTAGTTTAAATACTAGTAATAAAATATATAAATACTGACATTATTATATTATTGAAATTCAAAGGGAAATACATCAATGATCAGTGATATTTTGTTTTAGGATAAAGCAGAATGGAGCAGCTACAAGTTAACACCAGAGCAGGTTAGCCAGTATTGGCGAGATGGATTCCTTCTCAATGTTCCTGTTCTTACAGAAGATCAGTGTGACAAAATTCTTCAGGATTTCAAGTATTTTATGGTATGCAAGACTGAGAGCATGTGTCTTTTGACTCTTAGTACATTGGTTGCCCATTGGTTTGAATAATAAAAATATTAACAAAAATTTTTACTTTTTTTATTATTGTTTGCAAAGTGGGTTGTTTGGACCTCTTAATTGAAAGAAAAATTGAATAACCATCATTTTGTTCCAAAATTACTTTGAATACTGTTTTCACCACAGGATCCCAATCAGCACCATCCTGGCCATGCCATGTTGTATGAATACCACTCCAACCAGAGTTCCGACCCTAACAATGTGTTGATTCATACCTTGGGACACTGGAGACTCACCAATTACCTACATGACCTGCTGTTCCTGCCCCAAGTTGTGGTAAATTTCAAATTCCTGTCTATCTATCTAAATAGATTTAATTTAACGTTTAATTTTTCTTAATTTTTTTTTTCAAAATTAGACTTTGAAAGGAGTTGAGATACATTCCCATTTGAAATTACACATGTAACTTGTGGGTATTTAGAATAAAGGATAAGAGCTACAGCAGTTATTTCATTTACAATTTCAATGATTTTATATAAAAGAAAATAGGTCCTGGCTTTTCAGCTTTTAGACACATTATAAAATATAAGTTGAGTGACATACTTACCAGTTTTAGGTTTTCTATAATAGGTCCCAGCCTCACAACTTATTGATGAAAGTCACCCTGATGCAGCAGTCAGATTTTGGCATGACCAGCTGTTCCTGAAGCCAGCCAAGCATGGGGGTGTGGTGGCATGGTATGTATACAATATACTACTTGTTCCTTTCCTAGTTATCCCTGCCAAAGGATAGTATATGTTGTTTGACAGGCAGATAGACAGGAATTTGAAAGTTTTTTTTTTATTCCAGAAAAAGTGGGCCTTTTACCATAAAACCTCCATGTATCTGGATCAAATTTTACCCATATTGACCTTTTTCCAGCAAAAAGGTCAGTTCATTCGAACCCCCTACTTGTTACAGGCCTGTTTGAGATAAAGTTTTTCATTGTCAGATATATAGTGATGGTAAAAAGTTTTATCATTTCAAAAGAGACTAAGCATGTTTTTTACCCATGACATTTCCACTCTTCACAATGTCATCAGTCATTTGATCAAAGTCCTTTAATGAAGGGTCAATACATCATGGGTAAAATAGCTTTAGTCACTTTTGAAGCAATTTAATAATCACCATGATCCCTAATGTAGCATGCAGCATTGTGTTGCACAAAACTTTGTTTTATACGTGTTCAATAATTTAAAAATGATGGAAATGGCTTAGCATTCTTTTTGAGAATTTTGAGTTCTGGCTACAGCTTAGTTACAATGAAGTTCAATATATTATTCATCACAAGCATTCCACAATCTTGCAATATATGAACATCACGGGAATATCATTACTATTTGATGTATATAGTTATTCATTTTCGCAGGCATCAAGACTATTCCTACTGGACAAGAACTACCCCTATGAAGCATTTGACAGTGAGTTTCTAGTATAGATTGTCTTCATCAGCAATTACTGACAACAAAACCAATTTATCACAAGAATAATTTAAAATGCAGACTGTCAATTAATTTAAATTATTTTGTACTTCTTAGTCTTCTATACATACACCCGTGCAGTGGTCACATTGGTTTTAGTAATATACTATCTGAAAGATCTCAGGGAAAAAACAATTTAGGGACCATTCCCACAGATATTTGGATCGATCTATCTCCCTGGGGAGTCTCACTAAATTGTTATCAACTTAACCTGCTTAAATGTCTAGTAAAGCTGTTAGGAGGTAATTATCTTTGTCCCCTAGCTGATTAGGCACATGTAGGCATGACAGACATTTAAGCAGGTTAGTTGATGGTAATTTAGTGAGACTCCCCAGGGAGTTACACCGATCCAGATGGATCGATCTAGGAATGGGAACCCAGTCTTAGTCTTAGGTTCTTATGAACAGTCATTATAGAAGTTAAATCAAGATGTTTCTTTCTTTTGCCGACTTGTTGACACTGTTTGTTACATTGTAGCATTTGATATTGAACATCACTATGCCAGTAACCCTCAGTAAGATATTAATTAAAAGTCCAATAAGATAAATAATGAGAGCTCTTCCATCAGGTTCATATTGCCCTCGATGAACAGACGGAGGAAAATGGCTGTCTGCAGTACATACCTGGATCCCACAGGTCAGTTATGTAGTACTGTAAGTAAGTCAGTAAAATCTGGTCCACAATACGACACCCTGTACCACAACTAAAAAGCTATGATTATAATATTATAAGTATATTTGATTAGTTTTTTTTTTATTAATTAATCAGGGCTTTTGGATCAAGATCTGTTTAGTGCTAGTGCATGTGGCATGTGCACGACATTTTGTGATTTTTTTTACACATAATTGGTGAGATCTAGAACCGAGAATATTATCTTCTATCCTAAGTGAGATGCCACCTGAGACAGCCACTAGTCCTTTGCATTTGAAAAGTAAATTCAGCAGTGGATTTTTAAAAGAAACTTGACTTTTCACAATAACTAGTTAAATTGGACTAGTGGCAATTCTAGCTTAGACTAGTAAATTTTGATTTGGACTAGAAGTTTTATGAGGCCTGTTTTGACAAGTGACAAGTAGACAGAAATGATTCAGGTGTGGATCAAAGACATGTAATGAATTAATCCACACTTATCAAGATATTAAATAAAGAGTTATAGGAACATTTAAAACATTGCATGCTCAGGTGGACCAGAGACGGAGGCCCTCTTCCTGTCTTGGACTTTAATTTCAAGGATATGGAAGGTATTAAGGTAGGGGGAATCTTTTCATTTTATTATACTTATTTTATTCACTTTATAATTTATTGCTACATCCATATACATTTGATTGGGTTCGATGTTTTATTTGAAGCTGCAATTTTCAATTTATGCCAGAAATAAGAACTAATTTGATATTATAACATGGCAAACAGTAAGGGGATATTCTTTCTTCAGGACATTCCACTTTTCCTCCATTTTTATTTCAACTTCAGTTCAACTTTTTTAATACCTGTACATTCTAGCAGAACATTTTATTCAGCTGTTACAATAATAGTCTCTTTAACAGTAGCTTAACTGGGATTAATTTATTTTAATATTGGACTAAAAAAACTCTGACCTATGCTGTTGTTTGAAGAAACTGTCACTATCATTTTAATATATTCTTTTCTTATTTGTAGACAATTCTGTCAGAGGAGGAGAAGGCAGCCTTCAAGCCTGTGCCCAGTCTACTGAAGAAAGGCCATGCCAGCTTTCACCATGCCCTCTCAGTGCATGGCTCTTATGGAAACAGGTGAGTTCTATGAAGTAGGTTTGTCATCTTCTCCTGTGTAGAGAGTATAAAAAGTATTTTTTTAATGTATTATATATGAAGAAAGAAAAATGGACAGATAAATTATATTGTCAAAAAGGTTCTATCACTACTTGTAAGTGTTTTGTAAAATGTTAATAGTTTTCTCCCTTCATCAATAACTACACATTTATTCATACTTAATATATCTTTCTAAATTGATAGATGACAAGAATGTTCTCCATGGGTTAATTTATTATTCAATTTATTAAAACATTAATTTTTGGTTTATAAATGGACAGTTTTCAACAGATGAATGTTTGGTGTTAAAGGTTATACATCTCAGTTTAAGGGCGTATTCCCAGACATTTAGATCGATCTATACCCATTGGGAGTCTCACTAGATTACTGTCAGATAATCCAGCTTAAATGTCCGTCCCGCCTACTACAAGCTGTAAGGGGGTAATTAACTTTCATGCCCGCTCGGCTAACAGCTATTTAGCGTGAACCCCCAGGGAGTTAGGTCGATCTAGTTTGGATCGATCTAATCTCTGGGAATAGGGTCTAACTGTTGGTCCCCATCTATTTAATAGGATAAAACTGGCAAATATATGGGTAAATTTTTGCACTTCTTTAGGTCCAATGGTCCAAGACGTGCTGCGGTATTAAACTATTTTGCTGACGGTGTGCTTAGCAACACTGATGACTTCATGATCAGAGCAACAAGTGGGACAGATACTGATGAAAATATTGTTGAGGAACTCCTGAATGAGGGGAAAATTCCAAAGGTGTGAAAATATCAATAATGATTTTTAAGTAATTACAGTGACTGTGATTCTAAAGGCAGGACGTGTCTTATTATGACTTCAAATATCAAATTATAAAGTTTATATGTCTAAATTACTATTATTATGAAACTATCTCTCAAGTGAAACAACTGCTGCTCTTTTGAAAATCTGATTTCTACAATTTAAAAACATGGAGAGAAAGAGGGTACAAAGTAATTTTGAATTTGACATTAAAAGCTGCATGCTCTCAGTGATTTGTATTTCACCGGAAGTTATTTAAAATGGCCACACAATACCACTGAATGGCATATGTGTATGTGAACATAGTTTGAAATTGTATTAACTCGGTTATTTACATTTTAGGGCAACAAGATGGAAGGGCAGTTCTTCCCCCTGGTATATGACCCAGCCTGGGCAGCATGAGATACAACTAACATTGATAGAACAATATGACAGCATTAGGAAAAACAAAAATTTAACTGAAATTAAAATGCAGCATTCATTTATTTATTCATTCAGAACTGCTTTTGGGGTTAGCTGATATTCAGAGCTGATGAGGACCAGCTCCTACATTTACAAATTTCCATAGCCTGTCCGTTTTGACATTTCTACTAATTTATCAGTCCATCTGACAGGTTTGCTGTCTTGTTTGTATGTATTGTTGCAATTCTTTTGCAGTTTGGTGTCTGTAAATTTGCCAGTTTTGATGTCTCAGTCAGTTAGAGTCCATGAAGAGCCAAAGTTAAAAAAAAAAAAACATTGCTGCCACAAGGCCCTCAGCTCTGCTTGATAGTCGGTAAATTCACTGTTAATGTGTGAGACTTGGTACTGAACTTGGCACTGGAATGTGTGTCTCTGATTTTCTCTGGAAATGTTACTTTCAGTTCATATTTTTCAGCTACTGTCAGGGATAAATCATCCTGCAACATCAATATACATGGTCTTGTCAAAACAGTTGAATAATGAAATAAAAGCAAAATGTTATGCTGAAGTTCCCTCACTTGAATTCTGATTTTGGGTTTTGAACAATCTTAGGAAAAATCTGGTTTTTATTTTGTAATATTTAACGTCTTATACCTCATAGAAATTATTTGCATAAACTTGTATTAGCCACAATGTCACAGCAGTGACTTCCCTTATCCTAAACTTTAAGACAATTTGCCTTGGTTGCATATTAAAAAATGCTTGTGACATATTAAAAAATACTTGCCTCTGATATGTCAAGTTCACATTCTTGAACGGAACCCACTTCTGGCAGGTGAACTTTGACCTCTACTCTCCTTGGCTTGGAACCAGTGCTGTCTTTTACACACATCTCATGTTTAGGAGTGCATCCATCTTTTTCCCCTGAACTGGAGACCTCTTGGATCAAATTTGCTTTATTTGTGTTTTTACTTGGTTGTTTTGAAAGCCCAGGTACTCTGATCTCTGTTTCTTTTTGGACCGGAGGAGATGACTTCACTTTGGAATCATCAGAAGTAAGATTGGAAAGCTGTCCAATTAAGCTCTCATTTGATTCTGCAATAGGGCCGAACATTTTTTGCAAATCTGACATCTGTTTATTATACTCATCATCCTCTTTTTGAAATCTCTGAGTCAAGCCCTGTCTAAGCTGGGCAAGGTCGCCTTTATAAAGAGTGCTTTCGTCGAGTAATTTGTAATTCCTTGAGATGGTCACTTTCTGCTGGTCCTGTACATAGTCAAGTCCCAGGTTAATCAAAGCATCTCTTTCAGCAGGATTTTCAGCTTCATGGCCATAGTCTTGCACAATCTGTGGGTTAAAGGCTATGGATACAACTTTAATATCCTCTGGAAGAAAATGGAATGCAGTAACATAAGCTTTACAAGTATTTTTTATAATATGCTAAAATTCACCAAAATATAGCAGAAACACTATCTCACATAAAGACAACTTGAAAAAAAATATGAAGTGAGATTAAAATTGTAATATGAAAACATTATTAATCAAACTGAGGTGACATAGAGTACATTCTTTCAATATACACTTTAAATGTGATGATTTCCCATTTCGCAATGAAAAAAGTCAAATATAAGCTAAAATATATATATTCATGTGAACAATAAAACAGAAACAGAATAATATCAAAAATACCATCTTCTTCATCTCTTGAAGTCATGATCTTAGACCCCATAACAGGTATAGGGTCTGTGTCATATATCTTTGGTTTGGGGACTCTGTTCCACCCAAATACACTGACATACAGCTTCTCAGTAATATAACCCTCCTTCTGAAGAAAATAGAACAGTTATAACTTTTCAAGTGCATCAAAACTTCAATTTGTGATATTTATAAAAAAAAAAGGAAAAGGTGATTTGGACTAGGTAGCAATTACTAAAAAAAGATTGTTTTTAAAAAGATGCAAACTGATATGACTATTATAGGATTCAATTTAAATTTTACTCATATACTCATATAAATTTGGAACACAATTATCAAAAATGCTGACACTCTCTGAGCCCACTCATTAGCATTAATGTCCTTATCTGTCCTGGCTTTTGCAAAAAAAAATCTTCTTAATTTTAAGATGCAGCAGAGTGAAGAGAATTCCCTCAAAGAACTCTGAAACTGACTTTTACATTAATCCACTTCACCTAATAAAGACGCTCATGCATACAGAAATATATTCTTACAAGGATTCCTGTCTTCACACACATGCATGGCTGAGGTGGTTTTAAAAACTCTTTCCCCTCTTTCACATGTTTGTCTATAAACTTTCTGTAGGCTGCTGGGTTGTTCTCTGACATATCATCCAACATAGACCACACCCTCTGTGCCTCCCGGAGCATCTTACTGTTATCTTCTTCAGATGTCATGGTGTTCTCAACGCAAAACCTAAAAATCAATCACAAAAGTACAACATTAATTGTAAAGTGAATTATGCAGAGTAAAATGAAATAAACAATTCAGTTGTGTATACAAATCTGTATTTATTAGAAAGGACTACATTAAATAACATGTATTTCAAGTTACTTCAGGCCAAATTCGTCAAACGCGAAAAAAAGGTACACGTAGAATAAGTACCAAATACGATAACCATAGTGTCTTCTTACTTTTACAGAGCTCAAAAGAGCTCAATATGTGGTATTGGCACTGTAACTGCATGCACATACTTCACAGACAGGTCAGAGCCTTTCTTCTGAATGAACAGCTGAGACAATTACTAGTACATGTACATATGTACTAGCACCAGTAGCCTAATTAAAATCAAGTTCCACCTTGCCTTACCATTTTGATTAGTAACACGATAGATTTATATTTTTGTCAATTTTCAAAATTATGAGTACCAACTATCTGTGTATCGCTCTTTGCATCGGATTCATATCATACAATGCAGGCATATGGACTTACTTTTCAGCTGGAAAACTTGAAGAAACTGCTTCCCTCGCAACAGTATTTCTACTGCCGGTGTGTACTACGTCATCATTATTTGCGCAAACAAGACGCTTGACGTAGTTCACAGTGGAAGCCAAATTTAGAATTTTGCCGGTGGGGTTTCGTCTCGAAAATATCAATTTACTCGCAAAGGTGAGCTCTGATTCCAATGGTATTATTGAAGGCTTTAGTTTGGTTTCTATTTTTCATTTTTGATTGAGACGCTCCTGTTCGTTTGATAATTTTTGTGCGACAAGCGCATTCCCGCATTCAGTTCAAGTGACCGTGATGAAGCAAGATCATCTTGAAGGTGCCGTTACTTTTAATTTTTTACAATTTTTAGTCTCTGCCTTTGTTAACTTGTTGTAAACTCTTAAAACGGTTAGTGATTTATCTATTTTTATTACAATGGTAATGCGTGTTATTTAAACGTGTTATTTCTCAGTGTGTTATGCTGGTAATTTATAGAATGGTAAATTAATAATTTACTGTAATTTAGTATTATATGTTTATTTTCAAATGATACATTATACATGACATATCAGCATTGAAACAGCACTATTTTGATATATTTTTTCAGCATATTGAAAGGCACAGGAACTAGAACATGAACCATGGTGTCCCGTGATGGGAAAAAACTGCTCTCCAATCTCATCAGACACACAGGATCTCATAACAGGGTATGCAGACTAAATGATCACCCATAGCATCTTCAGAATTTTTATTTGTATACTGAATGATTTTGGAAATTGGGAGGTGATTGGCAATGATTTATTTGTTGGAGAAAAGTTGCTTTTTCCTTGATGAAAGTTCATTTGGCAGGAAAATCTTGAATATATTACCATTGAGTTAAAACCTGCTCAAGAAAATACCACCTCTTGATTGCAAATTTCCTACGTTGTTTCAGAGAGTGGAAGAGGAACAAATGTGGCAGCAGCATGAAGCCAGTAAGAGGTCCAGCCAACTGGACAGAGTGGGCACTGGTCAGTGGAGAGGTAGCCCACACAGGAGACTACTGGACAGGATGGCAGACTCTATGGACAGCCGTAAGAAAGAAATTTCAATAGAAATGATTCGACTTCTTGAGAAGTGATATCTAAACATATAGTTACACACAATCTATCAAAACAAAGTGTCTGAAGGTTTCATGATGGTTGTTTTTTAATGACTTACAGTTATGTGCCAAAATAAAGTTGGGTAATATCAAGCATTTTTGTCAAAGCAATAAAAGATATTTTCCTTACTTCAAATAAGGAAAAATAACTAAAAAAATACTAGTACTAGTAGGCAGATGTTTAATAGTTATTATCAGCTTTTGGTTAATATTACACTAGTCTTTGGTGAAAAAATATTGAAACCTTTGATTGTCATGTAGGTGAAGTGTCTCCACCTAGGAGACTGAACAGGCGGGCACACATGGATGAGGAAGATGGCAGGACGACCGAGAGCACATTCTGGATGAGGCAGCTGCAGAAATTTGAGGAGAAAGATCCTGACAGGTTATTATTAGTGGTACATTTGGGTGGACTTCATTCGATCAAAAATATGCCTACATTAGCTGTCTACTACATGGAAAAGTGAATTTAATAAACTGTCAGTGTTCCTGTCAATCTTTTGTTTGGTTATAAAAGTACATTTTTATGATGAAAGTTGAAAGCACTCTGGTGGTGCAGACCTTAGCCAATGCCATAAAATAAAATATCATTTTGCAAATATTAGGAGACAAGGATTCAGTTAAAATTGTAATAACTACTTTTGCTTTTAAATATCTATTTATTGTGGAGGTTTCATCAGAACTCCTATGGTAATTTTTTTTTTCAACAAACTAACACCCAAATTCTGATGAAAACATCAACTTCATTGGCATAGGTAATTATTGCTGATCCAAAAAATAAAAAAGTTAAGGTGAGATTGGGGCAGTTGCTGATCTGTCATGCCTCCTTCCCTTCACCCAGCTATTTATCTGATGGCAGTGGATTGTACAAAGCAACATTATCTGCCTGTAGATAGGTTTACAGACAACATTTTTTGATCATTTGTCCGTCCTTGTGAAAGGCAAATGAGATAGTTACTCAGGTGTAAAAAGTAATGCTAAAATTTATAATTTTCCAACTTAAAAACAAACTTCATAAAGAATGTACATAAGTTTAAGTTGATCATGTAAAATGCAGACAAGAATGTTTTTAAATAGTTCTCAACATTACTATTTCATTATTTATCTATATCACAGGTGGGGGCATGCAGGGTACAAAGAAATGTACCCTGATGAGTTTGCCAGTGATAGATCAGACGATGAAGGTAGTAGGAAGAGAAGTAGGAGCGGAGAAAGAAGGTAAAATGATAGTGAAACCACACTGTTCAGTGAAAATATTTGAATGTTTGATATTAATCTTAGTATAGTAGAATGTGTTATGTTTATGAAAGCATGTTATCTTCATGGTGTGTGCTATGTGATTTGATTTGTAACATTTTTACATCTGAGTTAGAAAGTATCACAGATGGAAGTCGACATGGTATTGTAATACATTTGTATGTATGTGGTATAGCTAAATAGATCTACAGAGCTATACAGATTGATACTATTAGGTAGATCTTGTTTCTATCAGAATTAAAACACTGAAATGTGCTCTGATATAGCATTTTATCTTTAATTACATGCATAGGATCTGACTGCACTGATGAAGGTGATGCCATAGCATAATAAAAATTCAGTTGTTTTGGTCCCTTGTAACTAGATATTAAGCAAAATATATAAACTTAAGCATCTGTGATTATAAGGCACAAATGATGATATTTTTTCACATTTTAGAAAGAAAGAAGGGAAGAAGAAAAAGAAGAAACATAAACACAGACACAAATCTAGAGAGAAGAGACACAGGGAGAAGAATGGCAGCTCACACAAAAAAGAGTCAGGGTCAAAGGAAGAGAGGAAAAATGATGAAACAGACAGTTCAGAAGATAGTATTGACTCATACACCAGAAAAGCTAAAAAACGGAAACATAGATCCTCTGGAAGAAAAGATACTTCAGATCTAGTTGACAAAAGGAAACGTAGACTCAGCCCTAGTAAAGAGAGGTGCAGCAATATGAATGGCACCTTGCACAAATTAGAGTCACAGTCAAACAAGGACAAGAAATACTACGAAACAGACAGTTCAGATAGTGATAATTTGTACAGCAGAAGAGATAGAAAATGGAGAGATAGATCTCCTGATAGGAAAGATTTGAGGGATGCAGTGGTTGAGAAGAAAGATACTCGAAGACGAAATTCTGATACGGAGAAGTACTCTGAGATGCATGGCAGCTTGCACAGAATGAAGTCGGGGTCTAAGAAAGAGAAAAGGCATTATGAAACGGACAGTTCAGAAAATAGTCACTGTGATAGATCAAACAGCAGAAAAACCAGAAAACAGCGACATGGATCACAGAAAAGCAATGATTCATCAGATGCAATAAAACGAAAGAATAAAAATCGCCATCACATAAATGATGTATGTTTGAGTGAAGGCAGTTCAGTAGAAAATGAACAGCTACAGAGAAAACAGAAACTCTTCGAAGCTGAGGCAGGGTCATCTGAAGTTCAAATGCAAGAGAGTAGCACCTCAATTCATAACAGCAGAGTGAAATCACAAGAACAAAAACGGCCAAGAAGTAGATCTTCAGGGCTTTCCACAGTCCAACAAAAAGGACACCGAAATAAGTGCTACAGTTTCTGTAATTCAAGCGATTCACAGAGCGACACTAGAGATATACACAGACGTAAACATTCAAAAGATTCTCTAAAAAAATATAAATCAAAAAGTAAAAATACAGCTAAACATCCACATGACACCACAAGTGATAATGAAAGTGATTAATTAGATTTGTCATTTGTTGTCCTTGTTGAGAATGCAATATGACACAGGACAAGAGTCCAGTTGTGATCAGTTAATAAACTAATTATGCACTAAATACCAATTTTTTTTAATGTCGTGGAAGAAATATCATCAAATTATTTTAATTTCTCTTGGTGGCACATCAGATTTGATTACTAAACTGTCACGAATTTTTATTTAAAAAATCTTCAATTTGCTTGTTTTTAAATCCAATTATTTTACTTATTTATTTTTTCAAATTGGCAAAATTTGATGCTATCTGTGAGGGTAAGAGGGTTGGATTCTGTATATTTTCGCTTTTTATCACTATATAAATAAGAGCCTTAGTCATTAGGGAAGCTTGGGCAACAAGGAACCCCCCACCCACTTCCTCAGAAAATGGGGAACGGCGTGAAAGAACTTCTCTTTCTCAAAGTTCAATCCTTTACCAAACAGATTTACTTCACAGGTGCACAAAATCCTGTCATCTGCCCATTTGTATGGTCTTGTCCATAAACGAAGATGGGGAATGTTACTGCCCAACTTGTAGTCTTCACAACATATTAACAGGTTATCTTTCTAGACTTATCTGCAAATTTTTTTCAACAAGATTGAAGTAAAATACTACAATTTTTCATTCAAACAAAAAAAGATGCCACTTTATTATCACAAACATTTCATTGAACCTAACTGTTCACATAGTGTAGACATTTTTCCACATCTTTTTGCATGCCCTAGGTAAAGTGAAGTAACATTAAGTTGTATTCTACATGCCCTTAATTTTTGATGAGCTTTTTTTTTCTCTTTCTCTTTTGCTGGCAAGTATTCCTGAAAGCTTTAGTTTACTTCTTAGTCTTTGCAAGAAAAATATCCATGGCTTCGAGTTCATTCTATGCAAATGTGCCAGAAAATGCATCAAATCTTCATGTTAACGTGCTATCGAGTGATTTCTTCTTTGTGAATTTATAAACACCAACATAGATATTCACTTATAGGAGTAAATGAAAAAGTATGATTTCATCCGTTGGCAACATATAACAGTGTTTTTTCAGTTTGTTTAAATTACTATCATTTTATTTTCTAATTATTCTATGTGTAAAATTATTTTTTCATGAAGTCCCAGCAGTCATCTTGGAAATAAAATGGTTCCGAATACGGATCAAAATTTTCAGGAATAAGCCTTTCATCCTCTGGCACTTGGACATCTATGATACCTTCTGGCTTGATAGCTTCTAATGGTGGATCTGAAAAGAGAAGACAGTCATCAGCGTGACAGAAATGGATGGCCATGTCACACAAGGGACAAATTGTTCGTTATTAGTTGGATAAAATCTACAAGGCCTAACAGGGAAATTTATTGAATTGTACACATCTTGCTGAGTCAAAAGAAACTGACAATCTTAGCAGCATACCCTGCTTAGTTATTCCTAGATTTTTTTCTAAATGATAATCATTTTCCTTAACTAAAAAAAAAAAAATAATAATAATAATAATAACAAAGACGTATTCCACAGTTATCTACAAACTAAACCAGCCTGCAGCATTATCTCTGCCCTCACACAGACTGCTTATGACACAAACCTTGCCATTTAAAAGTTGGAAAAGCTAACATCTCTGCCTCCGATACAACATTGTAATGTCTTCTCAATTTTTCAAGGCGGTCCTCAAAAGCTGCTTCATCTTCTTTTGTTAGACCTGGCAGTTTACCAGTTGCTCTGAAATGAAACAAGGCAGCAAAGCTGTCAAATGTACAGACAAAAAGCAGAAAATAATAATGCACAAAATAGGATATCGTCAATTCTGATGCAATAATACATTATGCTTAAATGCAAAGTCAACATCACATTTTAATTATGCACAACAGGTAATACTGATGAAAGTAAAAGCATAAGGCTTCAGGCCCATGAGAATTCAAGTTCACACATAGAAACTGATAGAATGAGAAAAATGAAAATTTCACAAAAAAATGCATTAATTCAATAAAAGATGATAATACAATAGAGCTGGTTTTCTTATTTGAGCTGTATGTCAATCCTTAGAATCATTCTTGTAAGTTATAATAATAATAACACAGTTTTCTTTTTATAACGTTTGTGATGACAGTGCACGGAATAGGCTTTTTGTCAATTTTGATGCAATATTACATAATGATTAACTGTATAATTACCACCAATTTTTAATTATCTTCTATTAATAACAAGGACATTTAGAAAATTTGATTACCACTGGGCTTCATGCCCGTGGGAGTTCCAAGTCCCACACTGAAAATGTCAATATGTGAAAGATAACAATTTCAAAAAAATGTACAATAGAAAAAGAAGCCAATTAGACTGCTTTTGCAACCCAGGATGAATTTAGTCCTGTGTTTCTTTCCTGCAAGTTTAAGAAGAGTAAGTGACAAGGGCTTTTTTTAATGGTCACTATGGAAGTAGTGCCCAAAATAGGGTTTTCCAACATTTTGATGCTGTTAAGCATTACATAGATAAGCATAAGTAGAGTTATAAGAAATACTTACTTCAATTCCTTGTCGTAAGCTCTGACCTTTTCCAAAAACAACTGTTGGATGGGATCTGATACACTTTTTTGTCCTAGTACAGCAGTGATGCCTATGTTTCTATGACACTGTGCCAAGACTGTATTCTGCCTTGCTACATTCCGTGTTAGACTTGAAGCTGCACAGCGAAACATGGTGCTGAAAATTATATAATAACTGATTAACCATTGCTTACTATGTCTAACAGCTACAATGTACATCTACCACTTTTCACTGCAGTGAAACAAAGGTACTTCTGCAGTATCCCTCACAACTTTATAAATGTAAGTTTTTTCCCCTAAATTCAGTTATGAGACGACTTTGAATTTTTAAAATTAAGTTTTAAGGGTCTGGTAAAAAAAAAACTGAAAAATTGTTAAGAAAACTGCAAAACTTATTTTTGTCAGTGCAGAACCACATGATACATGTCTTTATCAGATAAGACCCACAAATCAAGATATTCCTCTGATATAGTAAGGATATGTTCTTAAACTGCATTTGTGTAACTTTTTTGGTACTTTCAATATTCTCTAGAGAGTAAGTCACTAGATGACTCTAGGACTTCAGGTTCATGCAGGAATGAAGTGTCACTTATAAGTGTAAATATCTCAGATAAAAGACAAGCAATATACAAATTCTGTATTTTATACACATAAATGTTGTAACATGAAAAGAATTTAATCAAATGTTTCTCAAAAAGGGCATTCTACCCTTCTGCCAGTATATGAACTATATTTCTAAGGTTAAATGAAAAGATTTGAATTTTTGACAAATTGCTTGGTGCTCAGATTCAAGTACTTCTCAAGGCCACAAAATGAATTCAAGTTGCAGCGCTAAATTAATCAATTTTCAAGGCTTTGTGAAACTCGTAAGACTTTCAGTAAGAGAGTAGTAAGACTTTACTGTAAGACGTACTAAAGAGTGTCTGTTTATATCCAAATTACTATTTTACGTCACTTGGCTTTGGATGAGGTATGATTTTATTCCCAAGAACTTCTTCGTGTGAGTGGGTGTAAGACGCAGAGTTGTCACCGTATAAAGCATCTAAATACAGCTCTTAAATGCCTTTAAATATAAATACCATTCTTACCTTACCTGCCGCTGCAACAAAATGGCGGTGTGCTTCCCTGTAGATGGCGTTGCAAAATATCACTAATTAGCGCGTGAATTCACGAGAGCTTCACCTTTTACCACGTGATCAAAGCTATTTCCTGAGGAAGCCGGACACCTTTGTCTGCAATTTCCTGTTGATGAAAACTGTGCTCCAAAAAAGCAGACTTTAATCTTATTTTGTTTTAAAATACATTGGACATCAACGGTGAGTCTTATTCTTTACTGTACAGGTAATGGTCTTATCGACCATGGTTATTTTGAGGTCGAATTCTGCGTAAAATTCCGCCAAAAATTTGTGCCTTATGGCCGGAAGTTTACTACGTCTGTGCAAAAGCAGACAACAAATGTCTTTCCGGAAATTGCTCGCACATGGTAGATGGGTCGTGTTTTGGCTCCTTTCGTACTCGATGTGATGTACGTGAATTTTTCATCCATTTGGTTGGATCTGGTTCACCAATGGCTTCTGAGGATGGGTTCTATTTGTCTAGCCACATTCCAAGTCCAAAATTCAGGGCGGATAGAGTTCGAAAATCTGAATGAAATATGTACGAAAGTTGTGTTGTGTTTTTTCAGCAAGTTTATTAATTAGGGATTCATGTCTGTTTCTACAAGATCGAAAGTTTTGGGTGACAAATTTACTGGATAGGTGGCCTCTTTGTATTAAGTCAGCTATTTCTTTTTTTCTATTGGAACGTCAGAACTACTAAATGAGAATTGGAGTTAGTCACTCGCATTTCAATCCTAAGGTCAGTTCTGTGACCTGGATACCTCAAAACAGCTTAAATAAAGTACTTGTCATTGATTTGAAGTAAAACTTATACACTTAAGAAACTTTCCGATATTTTACATATCTCAAGGATAGAGTCTCTGTCTGTGTTAAACCTGAGTGGAGTACATAATTCAGACAACATACTAAGCAATAATATTTTGCTAAATAAGGAAAATTTGTTAAATGCTCTGATGTTTGCCTTGAAATTGCTGTATTGATTCAAATAAAATGGTTAAAATATATTTTGTTTAACTGTTTGCAAGGGAACAACGAGCATAGAGTTGCTCGATACTCTTATAATAATATTATACTAATTCAAGGAGTAACATTTGCTTGGATGTTCTGAAAAGTCATGGTCTCATTTGCAGCTTATATTTCTAAACTGCCCCACCCACCCACACACCCACCCACTTTTGACCCGACTTAAAATGGCAGATACTGCAAAGTCTAAAAACTAGTAAAGTGTGAACTAGGTACTGGTTGACTGTTGTGACTTTTACTGAAATAATCAAAAACAAAATGTCATCTTAAATAGCAGTATTATATATGTCACAAGTATATGTTTATATGATGCTGAATGTTACATGGTTGGGGGCCTTAAATTACCGAAATGATTTGCAACGAAACAAAAAAAAGTCCGTTTTATTTCTATTAATTATTGTTTATTTTTTATTTCTAAAGAAGGCCATGAATAATATTTTTAATGTGCTATATGTATTTATATTAAAGGCCATGAAACGGGCAGGGTCACCTGTTCAAGATGTGGAGAAAGTTGCTAAAATTGAAGAAGAGGCGACAGCTGAAGAGGAGGTGACAGTAAGTGCTGGGTAAGTAGCTGCTACTTGATCTATATAGGTAAAGAAAGGTACATATTGCTTTTAACACTAAAAAAGGCTAAAAAGATAAAGATGGCAGTCAATATTTTTGCTGTAGTAGAATTATTGCTGAATAAAGAGAAATCCTTTTTAAACTGTTCAGTAAAATTGTAAATTGGAATTAAGTTGTGTTACCTGTTTGCTGCAAGAGTTAAAAACAATCCAAAAAACTGCGTTGAAATATTTTCCTGTGGTTATTGCTTTTAATGCAATCGCTTATTCTTTTAAATCAACATTTTAAACGTTGTTAACAGAATAATCTTTGCTTTTGGGTTTATATTGATTCATTTAGCTTTGTCCTACTTTTTTTTTAGCGAAGATCTCCAGATTTCAACAATAGTAGAAGGAGGTGAAGAAGAAGTGGGGGAGCAAGTTGTACAGTTGTATGAGATCCAGCAGGCTGAAGTTGACGGTGGAGAGGAGACAGAGCTGTCCACCATAGAACAACAGGTGGAAGATATGGAGAATGTCACTGTCACCTCAGATGAACAGACAAGGTGAGCTATGTTCACAACCACCCCAGTGTTATAACACTGAATTAAGAGGTGTTTTTACTACTGTATATGATGGCATGTGAGACTAGACTAGAATGCAAGAATTCATGTGGTTTGGGACTAACCTTTTTAGCAACAAGGGAGAAACTCTGTGTGCTTGGAAAAAGGTCTTCAAAAGATATTGACGAAAAAAATACAAGACATGATAAATACAGGTTGTTGTGCAAAAGACTGTTACTATAATCACAGAACTGAAGAAAAACAACCAGAAAATGAAAATGACATGGATAAGTTCTTGTTGCTCTTATTCATTGACACACTGCAATCTGTCATTATTTTATGCAGAGTCCCAAAGCTTTGAGCTATGTCAGATTGAATCAAGACTAACATGTTTGGGTTTATATGACAGGTATTATCACTAATGTCAAAAATGTGATTTTATTTGGAAGTTAAACCTTTTTCACAATAATCTCTGAATGGATTTTTTTTATCCCTTTTGAAGTAATTTTGGTTGTTTTCCCTAATTTTGTCTCACTATTCCATGTGGTTGTGTTGTTCAAGATCTCAGGTCTATCATCATGTCATATTTTGTTCCTTATCTCCTGCCAGTGTGGACACAGATGGCAATGTCATCCAGTTACAACCAGTACAACAAGTCCAGAACATCATAGTTCAACACATGGATATCTCTGACCCTCTTAATGTACTGAGGCACCTGTTGGAGGCCAAATTACAGTGCACGCTGGCAGAACACGAGTTTTACCTACAGGACAGTTTACTGGTAAGTTTTAGAGTTACGAGTTATCTAGGACTTCATATGCCATTGAGTGTTTATGTTGAGGAAATAAGATGTTGGTTTGCCAGTTTTGAATTGGAAGTGGCAGTTCATGTCTCATGTGTGGAAACACTAATATTGAGGAAACTGACCAAATTTACATATAAAAAAAATTCAAAAGATATTGAGCTGTAAGTGTCACTTCTTAGGAGGTATGCAGCTTGTGGTATGTACTGGTTAGGGTTTTCATCACCTCTCATATTTAGTGTTGAATTTTCAAAAGAGAGACATTGATGGGACCTTTAAAAGATCATCATCATTATCATATTATTATTATTATTATTATTATTATTATTATTATAGTTAAATCCTGAGAAGAACCTGGTGGAGCAGTGTGTACAGGGAGAAGGCATGGTCCAGATTAATGTGGAAGTGAAATCTCAGCCAGGTCAGTGTCTTTCACAGTTTCCTGAAAAAAATTAAAGTTGAAAAGTCAATCTTAGATTTTAGACAAAAAAGCATGGTTTCTGTCAGTAAAGGATCATCCATCAGTGGTTCACTTAATAGAGTTTTGTATTAAGTTATCAGCCTAAAACACTTATTGTTTCTCTCTTGTGAAGAAACTGGTTCAATATTTCACATGTGGGTACTTACTAGGAGCGGATTTAGAGTTTTTAGCTGAACCCATAATAACAATTTTTACTTTGAAATGTCCTAGCATTGAAAACAAGGGAGATACTGACTTTATTCTTATTCATGTATTTTTCTTGGTCATTATGTCCTTTAAGGATATTTTTGTGTTCTGTATTGTTATATTGCATTATTGTTTACTTGTAGGCATCAAACCAAGGATTAATATTGTTGATATACTGAAACCAGCAGAGGAGGTAGTTGTACAACAGCCCACCACAGGTGTGTATATAAAGTAGTTTAGAAGAAAGTATCTTAAAGAATAATGTTTATTCAGCCAGTTTGATATCAGCCAATGGAAATAGTGACCTTTTCCGTGACATTTGTTTGTTAGATTTTGATGAAGCCTGTAGAAAAACTGTTGTTCAGAAGTGACAGATGTGGCAACATTTTAAACCAATTTTATTTCTCCTAATGATTTTTTAAAGAATGTTTTATTGCCCCTTTTTTCTTTGGCTCTCTGGTAATTGACACTGTTGTTTATTGCAGTGCCCGCACAA
The DNA here is from genome assembly GCF_051362555.1 of Lingula anatina. NCBI lineage: Eukaryota > Metazoa > Brachiopoda > Lingulata > Lingulida > Lingulidae > Lingula > Lingula anatina. The sequence continues at coordinate 18,818,351 of NC_141773.1, read as the reverse complement.
GCTGCCAATGTCACCAAGGTGGTGATTCCTTTCCCAGAGGAGTCTGAACATGTCACCAGGTGGATTGTGGACCAGAATTTCAGGAGGGAACAAGAGAGGCTGAAAATACCATTTGGTAAAAATGACACAGATTTAACATATTTGTTATCCTTAGAGAAGTGTGTTTTGAGTTTTAGTGAGTATATGAGAGAGAGAGAGGGAGGGAGGGAGGGAGGTGGGTTTCACACACAAATACAATGAGGGGTATTGTCATATCCTTTACATTTGATGCTGAGCGAGCTAACAGGAGAGAGGCAGGCAAGGTCATATTCTATGTTTGGAGACTATTCTAAATTTATTACAATAATTTACCAGTAAGGTATGTGTCATTCCTTTGCATTCCAGATCCCTCTCACTGGAATCAAGCCCACGTCAAACACTGGATTCAGTGGGCAATTAAAGAGTTTGGTTTGGACAACGTGGACATAGAGAACTTCAATGTGACAGGACAAGAACTGTGTGACATGTCCCATCCAGACTTCTCCAAGCTGATCCCCAATGACAAGGGGGACCTGTTCTGGACACACCTGGAGCTGCTCAGGAAGTGTAAATTTGTGGGTAAGTCACTTCTGCTCACAAAAGAGAGTGATCTGGAGACTAGGAACTACATCCTGTCTTCTCTTGGTGATAGAGCCACCTCTATTGCCTTGTTGTTGTTGTTGATGTTGTTTTATAAGTTATTTTAGTTTGTATTGGGTATGATTGTTTATGTTTTGCCCTGGTCTTAGTAAACAAAAGCATGATTTTAATGATTATAAAAGGATAATCTTGGTGTTGGGCAAGGAGGATTGTTATATTTTAGCTGTTTTATGAATTTGCTTTTAAATTGATTGAGTGACTTTTTATTTGTATTTTATAGTATTAATTTGTGTTTTTAATATTCTAATTATCTTTTTTTTTGAGTGCACCATTAACATTTACAAACTAGAACATGAAATCAACGTAAGCATATGTGCATTATATAGAAAATTATGCTACGTGGTCAAAGAAAAAAAAAAACGATTCGTGGAGTGCTCTGACTCTCAAATCAACCATTTACAGATGCTCGAGCAACATTGAAACTAGATTGTTACTTGTACTTATTAGTTATACCTCAGCTATTTTATCATTCCAGCTGTAGTTCAGCAGCCGACCCCTCATGCTATCACCACGGTAACAGTGTCAACATCAGGGGACCTGGCAGGGGGCGGGGTAGCCAGGAAAGTCCACAAGCAATCTCGGGCTCCCAGGATAGGGGAGGGCTGGTCCCCAGGGAACAGGACAGGTAAGTGGAAGCACTTGAAGCTTGAAAAGTTTGCCAAAGGTTATGCATGCTTGCATGAAAATTGTTTTACAGGTTTTCTTATTTGACACTATTTTATTTAGTAGAGAAATTTTTTTTTTTTAAATAATTGAACCAAAAAAAGACAGAAAGAATTGTTTGAATCTAGTCTAAGCTATATCATAATGTCAAATTACAGAGACTGGATAGAGATGGGGAATTTTTTTTACTGAAGCTCTTCATCCAGGATGAGTCCAAGGAATTAATACCTTCCAGGATGCATCATTAATATATGATTTATTATTTTTCACAGGCAACAATGGCCAGATACAGCTGTGGCAATTTTTACTGGAGCTTCTAACAGACAAAGATTGCAGAGAAGTGATCCAATGGGTTGGAGATAATGGAGAGTTCAAGCTGAACAACCCAGAGATGGTGGCCCAGATGTGGGGTCAGAGGAAAAATAAGCCCACCATGAATTATGAGAAACTTAGCCGTGCTCTACGATATTACTATGATGGAGATATGATCGCCAAGGTAGGATTATAAAGGTTGTTTGGTGTCTGTATTGACGTCACTGGAAATTGGCTTTTTATTTTCATCAAAATGGAGATTACTTTATAACTCCACACTTATGAATTTATGTGAAGAAGTCAAGAAATAGTTTCGCAATAGGACTTCTGATTGAAAGTTAATTTTGTTGGAGAAAGGAAATTGGTTTTTATGTACAGACACAGATGTGTCTGTACATATTGCCATCACCTGCGTCTGTCGTCGCCGTCCCTGTCGCCGTCCCTGTCGATGTCGCCGTCGCCGTCGCCGTGCACTTTCATCGTTAACACGATAAGTGGAAGACAGTTTTACTTTTTGGCTTTATATTTACAGAGCTGATGAATATTCATAAAACGCAGGTCAAGTTCGAAAATCAGCATGTTTGGGCAATTATTGTAGTATTTATGCTGTGTTTTCACTTTTTAGCATATATGCAACACTGTTAACACATTTCAAGGAAAACCGATAGGCCTGTTGTCATGAAACTCACAGGAGTAATTAATCTTACTAAAACGCAGATCAAGTTCGAAAATCGGCATGATCGGGCCACTATTTTAGTAGTTATGCTGTTTTTTTCACTTTTCAGCATATGTGCAACACTGTTAACACATTTCAAGGAAAACCGATAGACCTGTTGTCATGAAACTCACAGGAGTAATCAATCTTACTAAAATGCAGGTCAAGTTCGAAAATCAGCATAATCGGGGCATTATTTTATAAGTTATGCTGTTTTTAAACATTTCCTCAGATTCAATACTTAGGCATGTTAACAGTCTCATTATTTAACTAATAAGATTCGTAAAAGTGTTTGTTTGACATTCCTGCATCTTTACAACATTGTTAGTTGATTATGTAAAAATGATGGTAAACTTGTTATCATGTATTGTATAATAGAGTTTCAAAAATGGAAATAAACTCATATCATTGCAGTTTGTCAGATTCATTCATTCACTATGTTCAGAAACTCAGAATGGAGGAAATTGGACATTAAACACTGTTCTATTGATATTTTTCCTATCTCATCAATTTTCTTAGTTGATCATATATAAATGGCAGTAAATTGTTAATTTTGTTATGTGTTAAAAAATTGTTAAAAATGGAAAAAAAAAACATTTCAGGACAGTGCTGTCTTGTCTACATTTTGGCATTTTCAAGGTGTGACTTTGAAGTTCCTTTGGCCTGAAGACCTTTGCTAGGAACATTTTCTGAATATCCATGATACTAATATTTTATTATTAAAAATTGATGGTAATTATCCTGTTAAACATTATGTAATAGTGCATCAAAATTTGAAGACACCCCTATTTTGGACACTGCTCCCATGATGACCATTTAAGGAAAACCATGTCACTTACTGTTCTCAAACTTACAAGAAGAAACATGGGACTTAAATAAAGCTTCAGTGGGCAATGCAGACTATTTGGTAATTTTTTTTGGCAGTTAATCAGCTTTTTGTGAAAATTTAATTTTTCACATATTGGCATTTTCAAGGTGTGACTTAGAACCTCCACGGGCTTGAAGACCCATGCTAGTCACATTTTCTGAAAATCCACGATACGGATCTTTTATTATTAAAAACTGATGGTCATTATGCTGTTAAGCATTATGTAATATTGCATTAAAATAGAAGAAAACACAATTTTGGGTGCTGCTGCCATGATGACCATTATGGGAAAACCATGTTACTTATGAGTGTCAAACTTTAAAAAAAGAAACAAAGGACTAAAATGCAGCCTGAGTTGGAAAAGCAGTCTAATTGGCTTCTTTTTCTGGAAGTTATACATTTTAGTGAAATATTCATTTTTATCATGTTGGCATATTCATTGTGGGACTCGAAGCTCCCATGGACATGAAGCCAAATGGTAATCAAATTTTCTACATGTCCATGCTATTTGTAGTCAATAATCAAAAATTGGTGATAATTATTCTGTAATTTATTATGTAATGTTACATCAAAATTGACAAAAATCTTTTTGCACTGCTACTACAAACATTATGAAAAGAAAACTATGTTACTTATTATTATTTTCAACTTACAAGTACGATTTGTAGGATTGGCATGCAGTTCAAATTAGAAAGCCAGCTCAAATGGGTTATCATTTATTATTGAATTTAAGCAGTTTTATGTGAAATTTTCATTTTTCTCATTCTGGCATTTTCAAAGTGTGAACTTAAACTCCCATGGGCCTGAATCCTTACGCTTGTTACACATTTCACTTACATTGGTATTACCTGTTGAGCATAATTAAAATTTGATGTTGAATTTGCAGTTAAGCATAATGTACTTTTGCATCAGAATTGACAGTAGCCTGTTTTGTGCATTGTTATTGTCTTCTTTTTGTCTGTACATTTGACAGCTTTGCTATTTGAAGCAAATATCTTGTGTGAATACAAAAAAATGATTTCTCTCTTTTTGCCAATAGGTCCATGGAAAGAGGTTTGTGTATAAATTTGTCTGTGATCTGAAGATGCTGCTGGGTTATTCGGCGGCCGAGCTGAACAAATTAGTGTCCGAGTGTGCTGAGAAGAAATTACAGAAAGTCAGAGAACAGCTACGACCAGGAATTATCAGAAAAGTGAACATTGCAGGTGGTGATGCCAAGTCACCTTCTTGAAAAAAAAACAGTACTGCGTAACACTGCACGTGAAAAGTTGCTTTAGTAAGGCAGTGTATTCTTACTAAGACAGACTACAGCATTCATTATCCAACTGCTATGTAGTTGTTATCTATGTAAAAATACTTTGCCAGCACTTCAAGAATTCTCTTACTCATACTTGGTTCACTTGGAAAGTGTAGTAAGTTATGTGTGTTTTGATAGCACACATATTCAGTACGTGGACACTGCCAGGTTGTTAGGGATGTGATTTTTTGTTAAAAATTTCCTGATTTCAAAAAAATTTATATGCCAACCAAAAAGTCTTGCAGGTATTGTGGACATTTGCTGATGTCAGGGGCTTTTTTTAACCATATCATGTCTCACACAGTGCAGTTTGCCTTCATTTATCTTATTGCTTTCTATACTATGAATTTGAGACATTGAAGTAAAGTTACAGGTTTGGAAGGCAGGTCATTAGTGAAGATCAAGTGATGATGATATAGAATTTCCAACGCTGCTGTTAGATTTCAGCAAAGTATTAGACAGAAAAAAAGTTATGGATACAGTTCAATCAGGGGTCAATTTTACATAACTTCTGACTGACAATTTTGGGTGTACTTCATTTAGTAGCAAAGTAGAAGTCTAAGAGAGTTTTGGTCTTGAATATTAGCGGTTTATTTTGGCTCAAAGTAGACCAAATTCTGATCTTAATTTTTGGACCAAATTTTTAGGTTTTAAGTTCTCTTGTGAAATCAGCTTTCAGGGCTGCAATGAGGAAACTAAAGGAAGTGCTGTTTGAAGAGTTTTGTAGAAATATAAATATTTTTCAATTTTTAGAACTTAGGTTTAGTTTCACATAGTTTGATGGATTTTCCCCAAGATGAATGTTATAAAAGTTGGATCATGGTGTAATGCATTTAATCACCATGGTATATCTTGTATATACAAAACAGCTAAAATTTTTAGGTGACTTGACGTCAACTTTTGTAAATAGTTCACTGTGACAGTGTTGTAAGTGAATGTTATTTTTATAGATATGTGCATATGATAGATATCAAATGTGGCTCGTCAATTATGTTATTGTGAACATTTGTATGTAAACTTTTGTAATGTGTACATAGATGTCAGTTGTACTTCTTTTGTAACCATCGACTCTTCATTCTTTATTTAGATTTATTTTTCTCATCACTGGACCCCAGTATTGTGTTGTTTTACATCAGTGAGAAAAAAGTGAAGAAAAAATTAAGGTTATTCAGATTTCTAATCCAGTTTAGTGATAAATTGGGAATTATGTTTAAAAAATATGCTTCTTTGATATTAGACCAGCAGGAGTTTCATCCAATTTATAATGTTTGGTTTCAAAACTGCGGCCAATTGTTGAGATGTATTTCAGTATGGTCATTCTTAAAACAAGTGCGTCAGGTTAACAAATATATCTGAGAAGAAACTTTATTTGGTAAATAAGAAATAGTTTGCCTGAGGTTAAATTTTTACTGTGTGTTTCATCTATTATCATCACTGAAAGCTATCTCATTTAAATTGAGCCCTTCATTTCAGTTGGCGTTTTATTTTATACGGAGTGATAAAATAATGAGTATCACATACAGAACTCCTTATATCTGTTTTCTTCTACAAAAGATGCCATTTTCTTACTGTTACCTGCCGTCATTAGAATGTTGCATTTGAAAGTTTAATCAAAGAAGTTTGGGTACCAGCGAGTATTTGATATTAGTTTTATCATACATATATATTACATATATATATAGCCCATTTTACGGGAGTTTCCTTGGACAGCCAGTACTGGCCACATGTATATACTACAAAGTTTTGATATGAAAGATAACTCGGGAAAGACTGATTCTTGTGTTGACTTTTATTTTATCTTTTAAACTTTGCTATGAAAGTAACTTTACAAATTACATGAGCGTTCAAAATGGTCCAGTTATCCAAAACACTTTAATAATTAATTTGAAATGCAAGACTGATTTTCCTCATGAAATGGACTTTTGTGTTCTTGGTTGTAAACTTACCTTTTTTTTTCACAATATTCACATTTGAAATATTAAAATATACTTCCATCAAGTATTGTCCACACAAAAATTCTTCACAAAATAAGATAAAAACTTACTTAAATTGATGTTGAAGAAGTGACCTATTCAGTATAAGGCAAGGTTCAGTTCTTTTTAGATTTTCTGCCTTATGACTAGAAACTTTGAACATAAGTACAAAATAATTACAGCTTGAGTGATTCATTTTTAATAATTTAATATGCATACTCACAATACTGTTACAGACTAAATGAAAAAATATATTTCATGACAAGAAATCTATGAAATACAATGTGTTTTGTGGAAGTGTTCAATATAGTTTCACTGACAAATTTTGTGACATCCATTTTGAATGGCAAGACTGAGCCATACGTTTACTTCTGATTTTTTGCATTTTAGCATTTAGGTATATTTTCAGTGCAGTTGTCACTAACATTTTTTTTTATCAGTGTATCACAATGATTTAAAGTCAGTTAAAATTGTTTTATACATATTATAAAACCCAGATTAAAACTGTCCAAACTTCTTTCCTACCTGAATAACTGTCCCTCATTTGAATTGCATTAAAATTTATGAAAATCTTTTCGAGGCCTCTTGTCTACAATCAAACCAACACTGATAAAACGAATAAACCACCTCCATTGGCAGAGACAGCAATATGATCATGTGTTGTCATCTTGCACATTCCTACTGGATGCCATATCATACAACAGATAAAGGCACATGGCTTTTATAATTCATTTCAGTCTCATGATCACTTACTACAGGCTTCACAGATGATGGATAACTTATTGGACATCCATTACAATGGTTGTGATTTTATACATCTATTGCACAAATATGGTATCAACCCACATTAGGAATTAAGTCTGAAATCCACTTCACTTCATGGTGGTAAAAGAATTCACTGACTCCATGTATTAAGCTTAGGTTCTCCTTGTATCTCAAGCGTTTTTAATGCTTCACCGTGTTGGCCTGAAGAAAAAATAATTCAAAATTCTTTACAAGGTAATAATAATTGAAAAACTATTTTCTTCAAATCACAAAAGGCTGTGAACAAAAAAAGCGATTTTTCATAAAGCAAATATAATATGTTTGTCCTTAGATGGATATCTCATTAATACTTGTTTCCAGTAAAACAATACTTGATTCTTAAGAACATGTTTAACTTGCCTTCTTCTTCTGCCAGATAAAAACCTAATCACCCAGTGTACTATAATTGGCCAGACCAGTAGAAACATTACTGTTCTGCCAGAAAAATTGGGGAATGGCCACCAAGAAGAGGTCTGAAAATGTGAAAACATAAGTTTAACTTAAAGATTCCTCTCTTCACCATACGTGAGACAAAACTTTGGATTCTGTTACATTCTCAGTTTTATATCATCCCAAAATAGTCCATGGACTTCCCAATGTTCAGCCCTAAACAACTACCTACATTCTTTTATATAGGAGTGCTAAAAGCTCTATATGAAGCTTATAGTTTGTTTAGAGTCTACAAAAACTAGATATAGAGTCCTTTTCTACTGTAATACCACTTCATAGTTGCTAAAGACTGCAATTACCTGGTTTGGTTTTCTACTCGTGTTGTCATCACGGTCCCGAACCTGAGGCAAGTAAAAGATATTATAAGCACATAATTATAGGGCAAAAACATGTCACAGAAGTTAATGATGACAATGTAACAGAAAATAAATTATATGAAACTTTATCTAATAAATCATGGAAAAAATCCACAAGCCATGTATCTAATGAGCATCTACTTCAAAACTGAAGGTCTGAATAACTTGAAACAAAGGAGATCAAGTTTTACATATTTCATAGAGATTACTCTTACATTCAGATTTTATACTCAGACAACATTTACAACAATTGTATTTGCCTGTCATAACTTGATTTGTAGAAATAATACCTGTTGTTGCACAATGGACAGTGTTTCGAGTGTGTTTAGTCTTGTTAATACACTGTTCATGTCTTGTTGGAGCCTACAAGTAACAAACATTCTTTTTAGGCCATTTGAAACTGTCAGTAATTTTCATCTTAAGATATCATTTGATGCTAGTCTACTGAACCCTTTACAGAATTTGTATTCTAAATAAATAAATAAATAATATTATCATCAACATCACCATCATCCTCCTCATCATCATTATTATTTACCTATTCAGTGCTGCTGCTATCTGGTCATTGATGTCTGTATATGGTACATGGTATTGTCTGTCATCTCTTCCTCCTCCTCCTCCACTGCCATATGTATAGGAACCCGGGACATCAGGGTGCTGGGGGTGGCCAGGATTGCCTAAATATTATCACTTATAACTTATATTATTATCCAAATGTGTGTGTGTGTGTGTGTGTGTGTGTGTGTGTGTGTGCATGTGCATGCGTGTGTGTGTTCATCGGCTTTGATTTATCTTTTTGTTAGTGCACCATATATCTCAAAAAGTTCTCCTCTAATATTCATGAAATTCCTGAATTTCTGTTAAACCTTTCAGTAGTTGCTTTTTTGCCTTTAATGTAGTGCTCTCTTATATTATATATATATCATGTTACACTTAAGATAATCATTTCATGTATAATATCACTATTATATCAAACCATAACTGAGACTGTGGCTAACATGTCTGTCAAAATTTGCAGTTCTATATGTTATTCTAGAAAAACCCAAGTCCCACATCATTAAAGGTTAATTTTTTATTAAAAATGCCTCACTTCTACAATATGCACATTCCGAAAAACCTACTTATAACAGCATGAAATATAACAAAATAACCACAGAAAATTAAACCCTGTGTGACTTCAAATTATTTTTATGCTCGTGTGTGTGTGTGTGTGTGTGTGTGTGTGTGCGTGCGTGCGTGCGTGTGTGTGTGTGTGTCATGGCCTACCTCTATTACTACTGACACTCCCACCACTCCCCCTCCTGCTGTGCCTCCGACTCCCTCTTTCACTTGGTGTAGGCGTTTCTCCGCCTCCTCTTGCACTTAATGCATCCAGAGGCTCTAACTGATTGTCAACTTCGTCCTCCCCTCCCCTGTGATTTAACTGACCAACAAAATCCAAGCTTCCATTATTTTCGAGGCTGTTTCCAGGCAAGACTGTCCTTTGAGGCTGGTGATTGGAATGTGTGTGATTATCAGTGGGGCCATTTTTACCCACCAACATGTCTGCCTGTCCTGACACTATAGGAGACATGGGCAGTGGCTGAAAGTCAGTGTCAAAACCATTAAGTTTTTCTCGGAGAGGAGAAGGGGAAACCAACGGCCTTCTGGCATTGTGACTTTTTTTGCTTGCAATCTTTGCCTGTGGAAATAAATGTGTGATCATCAGAAAAAAAATGTTAAATATCACATGTCATCCAGTAGTTTCAACTGGTGGTTTGCCTCTTGGTTGTTTTGTTTTAATTTGAAGTTTCTAAAAGCCAGATGCTGTTGCTTTTTTTTTTTTTTTTTTGCAGTCAATAATGTTTTGTTTATGAAATTATCATCAACTGAGCAGATATATATATATATATCAATGAATAAAATTGCTCATTATTTGTTTATCTCCAACTTACCAAAGTTTCCAGATCTGGCTGATCTGATGTATCACAGTACACCTCACCCTCACTGTCTGTATCTGACTTGTAGCTGGGAGGCAGGTGTTCTGTAATGGAAGTATATTTAAAATCAACAGAGTGAAACTCCAAGTAGTACAGCAATGGTGACATTTTATGTGTATAATGTATATATGTAGAGAGAGAGAATGTAACTTTTAGAAATGCCTTTTGTTTTGTGCCCATGTGTGTGTGTGTGTGTGTGTGTGTGTGTGTGTGTGTGAGAGAGAGAGAGAGAGAGAGAATGCAGATTATACAAATGACATCAGATATCCAACAGGTTGAAATGATGCAAAAATTTACCCACCATTTTCATTTTGGTCAATTTTCGGCACTTTCACCACATCAGCCTCTTCTTCTTCTACAACATCTCCATTATCTTCTCCACCTCCACTATTTTCAATGACAGAATCTGAAATAAAAAACAACATTTGCACATTATTCCATCATTGCAATATAATCACATACGAATTGTTCAGAAGAGAAAATGCCTTTATCTCAAAAATACCAGCTTGATTCTAAGTAAATTTATTTTGTCATTTCTTTCTTATCAAAATGAGTAGCAGCTTTATCTGCCAAATACTTCCAAATAAAATTAATTAAATCCTTTGGTGATGTCATTTGAATCCAAAACAGTTACAGTCAAGGTGCTGTGTAAGTCTGCATTCACCCCTACAAGCACCCTACCTGCACTAGCATCACTGCCTGATGAGGGTTCGGACTCCCCGACCACATCCCCATCCATAGCTTGGGTGCGTTTCTGGACACTGCGTAGCTTCTCTGCATGTGCTGGAAGCTGCTCATCCACCAGCTCATAGAAATTTCCCAGAGTATCCAGAAATCCTGTGACATTATCAGTCTGTGGCATGGCTTCTATTATCTAAAAAAAATAAATGAATGTTGACCATTAAACTAAGTCAGAAGATGAAAGTATCATGAATAAATTGGAAAATATGCTACAGACTTTCATTTAGATAATAGTAAATGGAGAATTAAAGAGTATTATACCATGGCAGACATCAGTGTGACCGATATGCACACAAACTACACTTGAGATTTTTGTTTTCAACATCCACTTTGGTAGAAGCATAGCTTTCCTCACTGATCTGATGTGTATCACATGATCAGGGGCATGCAGTGTTAGAAATTAAGGCTGGACTGTCTGCCCGGGGCAGACAACTTTCAGAATGGGCAGAGAAGTTTTCCCACCCGGCAGGCATTCTAGCCAGCTAATTTTCAAGATGGCTGAGCTTTTGGTCCAGCAACTTATTTTCCTAAGAGGCAAACACTGGGGGCATGGTTGAATTGAGGTGACAAGTTGGTAAAGGTTACATTTCTATTTTTATCAATATGTGATATTGCCTGTCATGATCTACAAAAAACACGATAAACTATCATTATAATAACACGATACATGGGACATGGATAACAAAATTGTTAAAAACAATAGGAGCATTCAAGCCACAAGCTACCCCAACCATGACCTACACCTGAGTAAATACACATCCTATACGTATTCCAATCCCACTGTGCCTCCATCAGAGAGTCTTGAGGGACACCAAGGTTTAAGATTTTGTCTCCACAGACTTTCCAAGGTCTACTATCACAGCTACAGGCAAGTATCAAATCAACATGAAAGATCACAAGTAAAATCCAGTGGTGCTCCCCAGTTTGTTTCCAATGCTCAGTGTAACAAATTTCAAAAAAAAAAAATTTTTTTCTAGACAAGATTTCCTTAAAGGAACAAGGTCCCTTTCTTAAGTGCCTTAGTGGAGGGCCAGTGGGTGTGGAGAAGAGGTGAAATCTCAATTCATCTAGAATAAGAGTGACATATTCCCATCTAATGACTTGATGGACTATGGGCCTGTTCAGATCCAAATTGACCTCTGGACAAACTGATCCATGGATCAAATATTGCAGACCCACTTGAAAGCTTTTCATGTAATCCCATAATGGATTTCCCGCTGGGATTAGGCTGCAAGCTTCTAAGTGGGTTGGCCCTATTTGAACCACTGATCAATTAGTACATGGATCAACTTGGTTCTGAACATGCCCTATCACGGCCATCTTTTGGGATGACGTTGCCTTTGGAGGTAGGAGGAGCATTTCATATCTGGATGCCTTGATAGAGGGACAGTGTGAGTGGAGGTAAGATGACCTCTATCTATTGACTAGTACACTACCCTTACCTCATCTTCACTCATGGATTCCCAGGGACTAGATTGCTGAAGCATTATCTGTAACACACAACAAATACAGGGTCCCAGTCTAGCAGCATTTGTATGATTTTGTAGTTCCTCAATAATTAAGAACATCAAATTTATACCCTCCTCCCACTTCAAAAAAGGAGCATTGATAGTAATACCTGTTTTAAAAGTTGATTGGCATTTGGGTTGAAACCACATTTTGAGTGTCTTAAAAATGATCAATATTAAAATAAAAAAAAATGAGGCCTATGAAAATTTTAAGAAAACTTTTTTTTTTTTTTTTTTTTTGCTGTTGTTCATGAAATCAAATCACCTTTAATTAATATGAAATTAATACAAATAGATACACAATCAGTGATTGCATTTTTGTAAGTCTGCCATAAAAATGACATGATAGCACTTAGTTTTGCTTACTCAAATAATAAATAAGGGCTGAACTTATGACTGAGTGTCACCCTTACTTTGGGCACAAATGTGGTTAGTGTTTTGAAATGGATATCATACAAATGCAGGAAGCAGTGCCCAGATGTCCTTGGAAGGAATAGATATTCTATACTTCTGTTACCATCACTGAATCTCTCTCTCTCTCTCTCTCATCATGTATTGTATTCTTCATGATTAACAAATATGAACATTTATAATCAACAAAAATATTTGGATTTCGTTTTGTACAGAAAATAGCAGCAAAAATCTTAAATAAGAAATTCATTAAGAGAACCACTCAATTCCAAAGGAAAAATGCAGGTGCTCTTAAACTGATAATCCTTAACCTTCCACTGACATCTATTACATCTAAAAACCATGAGCAAAGCAACAAAAAGGAAAGAGGAGAAAAATACAAAAAAGGCAATGTTCACAACACCTCTAATTTTCTGATAAAGAGACTACATGACCTCACACTGGAAATCAACAAAGTTAATAAGAGAGAAATATTTACCCTTTTCAGTTCCTCAACATATCTGAGCATGGCTTCCTCTTTGGACAGGTCTCCCAGCCCATTCCAGGCATCCCTACAGCACAGAAGATTATCATACATACATCACAATAAAGACATAACAATAAGCATAAGGCCTTCGTATGGTAAAGAAAGTTAGTTTTCAACACTTATCTCTTACTCAACAAGGTATACTATATCCAAAATGGTTTTCAGAAGTATGATCCAGTAACCCCTTTTCAGGTTTCAGTTTATAGTTCCCGAGTCTCTGGTGTATTGGAGAGAGACTTTTACTGGTGCCAGTAGTGGCAGTTGGATTTACACTTTTAGTGCTATCAAACCACAGAAATCAGTATTGTACATCAGGCACATTTCAAACATTTGCTGACTTAATAATTATTTTCTTTTTTCAGATTATCATTATCATTATAAAATTTGTCTAACAATTTTCATATTTACCATTTTGCTTTCTTGACCACCTCCCAAAAGGCTGGTCTTGGATGAGTGCATTTTCCTAATGTGGCTTGCTTGTAATAGGCATAGAACTTCAACATCAACTCATGGGATGGTTGGAATGATCCTGATACATTAGATAATGATTAATTTTATAAAATGAACACCATTTCTTGTTTCACTGTCTAATAAATTAATTTAATGAAATTCAAGTTGTGTTTGCTGCTTAAAAGGTTGATCTGTTTTAGTTAACACTCAGCAAAAAAGAATGCATTTTAATTAAATTTAGCAAAAAAAAAAAAAAAAAAACAATTTTCCATTGACATACCAGCTCCCCCCACCAACACGGTGTCTCCCCCCACCCCAAACCCGCCTCTGAGTGTTGGCCCCTCACTGAACTGGATGTTTAAATCTTAACCCCCTACTCCCAATATGATCTTCAACATGTAATCGCTAAGAAAGATAAAAAATGGGCAACGTGCTTTTTAACAATGATATTATGCTCAACAAGTGAACTTTGGTCTTTAGCCGGTGTGACGGGAATGGTAGTCCGCTAGGCATTGTAGTCCGTCCCCCATTACTTTGTACAGGTGGCATTCGTCCCACATACTAACCGAATACTCCGACTAACCCTTGCCTGTACTTATCATATGGGAGCCCGAACTTCCATTCCTAGGGCCACCATGTTAATCGCACCGTTAAAGGAACTAACAACACCCCTTGACCCCCCCCCCCCCCCCCCCTTGCATTGGACACCGTTGCGAACACGACGTGCTCATTTGTCACAGTGATTGTGAGAAAGTGGGGGGCTTTCTTAGCATTATATATAACGAAATTTGTATAATAATATCCATGTATTCTTAACCAGTAATCTTAGCACTCTACTCACCTTCTTTAGGTAGATTTTGGATTACTTTTACAGCTGCCTCGAATTTTTCCTTTGCAGAGGTAGCCATTTTTGTTTACAATCTCGTTATGATATCGAGGTCACAAGGTCGGTGTCTTTGGTGGGAGGGATGCGTTTTGTTGTGATACAAAACACATATTGACAAAACAGTTTGTACAAACTTATGTGTCTTTTTCTTTATAAAAATCAAAAGAGATTTTAAGGCAGATTGGTTTTAAGGTATATGAAAAACTTAGGGCTGAAAATGCTGTGAATATCAACTCAGCTAAGTTTGTTGTTTGAAATTAAAAATATTCGTCTGCTAGCTAGTGCTTAAGCACGCTTGTTACTTTGTGAAGCCTTATAAAATTATCTTTGATTTTGCTTCCTTATCCTCTCTTGGCAATGACGTCGATGCATACGTTAATGAGTTAATTTGTTTATTGTACATGTGTTATGAAATATAGATGACAGTCAGTATATGTTCTTCCAAATGTGGCTTGGAAACAATTTAAAGAGTAAAACGGGAAACTATTTTCCTTCGATTAATTCCACATATAGACACACAAGAGTGACTGCATGCCAAAGGTGAAGCGAGAAGCTCTGAATGTGAATTGACAGCAGTACATCAAGTTGTGCCAAACAAGACATCCCCCCCCCCCCCCCCCCCATTTAGACGCTGTACCACTGTACATATACATAGCAGATCTGAGTACTCGACGCTGCTCTGATGTCTGTGAAGACTGACCAGCAGTGGCCTGTTATCATCCACACCTCTCTGGAAAATACTGAAACAGGGAGGCTGCTTAAACAACAGCATAAAGTCAGAGGTAACTGTGATATACTGTGCAGTTTCAAATTTCACTTCCACTTTTAAGGGACACTTAATTTAAATTTAAATTCATAGAATACTTTTTATGTTTTTGCACAGTCATTTCTTTTTAATTTAGGTTTTATAACTCTCAAAAAAGAAAAGAAAAACAATTTCAAATTCCTTTTATTGGTTAAAAAAATCATAATTAAGTAAATTGTTCAAAATTTTACTAATCAGCATATGCTCCAAATTCTATTCATTTTTATGTTGTGGGAGTACTCTAGCTGGCTCTACTCTGGGAGTACTGCTGCAATATATTCTGGTCTGCAAGGGTTTTTTAGGTGCCTTGATTTATGTGGTCATATTCTCATGCATGCTTTACTTGGGTTTTAAATTTTAAACAAATTGAAGCTTTTTGTGTTACAGTTTCAGGCACTGTGGTCCAGAATAGCTGCATATTTCCCAAGTCTGGAATTGCATTCCTGATAGTGCCCCTACAGGAGGCTGTCACTGTGTGGCCTATACAGGAAAAGGTACAGTTAGACCCAGAACTCACACAAAGGTGAGTGTATTGTTACCTTTACATTATTAAACAAATGAACTGCCAGTATTACATCAAACAACCAACCAATTAATAAACCATCCAAATGAACAACCAGTCAATCAACCAATGATCAATTAATCAAATAATCAATCAGTGATATAAATCAATCAGGCTTTTTTCCTGTTTTTTTTTTTTCATTTATTTCATATCTGTTTATTAAGGAATACAGAAGTTCTTTTGGGATGGGTTCATCTGTGGAATCATTTGAATAACATTTTAAATTACCTCGAGAAAGCACAATTAATGCCTGATTAAAGTAATAATTGCATCATTATAAATGAAATACCTTCTTCTCCTTATCAAGCAAAAAAATCAGTTCAAAATTACACATATCTATTTTGTTTTCAGATTAGAAAAGTTCCTCCAAGTGCATGCTAATTGTTATGTAATTGCCACAGCTCCACTTCACGGCAAGGAAGAGCTGGCTGTGTTTTCTGTTTTACAGCAAAGGTAAGTCATTGCAGTAGGTATGTTGTGATTGTGGTAGATGTGGTGTGGTGTGATTGTGGTAGGTGTACTGAGGTTGATATAGGTGTTCATTGATCAAGTGGGTGTACTTTAAAATGTGCTAAAGCGGGTTTGCTGCCTGTCTAGAGGGTGAGTTTTGATTGAGGAAAAAGAGATGAGATTGCAAAAAGTGCATTTTGATTTTAAAAGCTGGAAAATAAATAGTTATTATATAAGCTGTGGCCTTATTGTGTTAAGTGTGCTGTAAGAGAGGTAAATCTGTTGCGATTGTGTTAGCTGTACTGTGTTAATTAGTTTTGCTTTCATGTTCAGTGATAAATATGACAGTAATCATTACATAATTGGATATTGTGTACTGTGGTTTATCAAAAAGCATATGTTCTGTATTTAAAATCAGATTTATACAATATCAGCCTTTTTATTTAGTTTTCAGTATGTCTATTTTTTATCTTAAAGATGCCGTTATAGAATTTGTCTTCTTGTACCAGGTTTTTTGGCCAACTTCATATGATCCCAGCCCACAGTGCAGAGGAATGTGTCCAAAACATGCTCATATTGGCAAAGGTGGGTTTTATAAAGGGTTGGCATGGATTCTGGCACTATCTCCCTGAACATTTGACCATGGGGGAGTTTCCTGTGGAAGAATTGTTCTGAGACCATGAATATGATGTAATTTTTATACATGTATGTTTCTGTGTAGCATGCTTGTTTGTATGATATGGTAATATATGTGTCCTTCTCAAAATAAGATCTTAATGATAAAATGATATTTTGATGTCAAGTTTTTTTTTTCTAGCAGATTTGCCAAGCAAAATTGAATGAAACTTGAGTGATTTATCCAGATTTTAATATTAGGACAATATATGCTTTTAAAACAAAGAGGTATCAGTGTTTTACACAGGAGGGTTTATTTTCATCATTTCCTCCAGATGACCTGTCCTCCTGTGTCTGACCTCCTGCCTAAGAGACTGCAGAAAATGTCTGCCACCCAGCTGGACGTAGAAGAAATGGTGTTGGACCAAATGGTAGCTAACCAGATACTGAATCGACAAGATATCCTTAGTGATTGAATACAGACTGAGTAATACACGTGTAGATTAGTCATGAAGTCATATTTGAACATGAAAAAAATTAAATCCATATTTATTATTTGACTATAATAAACTGTAAATATTGTGTAAGTCTAAAAAATTATCATACATTGTATATAAGCTGATAGATTACCAAATCTTGGAAGGCAGTGGGTCACATTTTAATTTCAAATAATATTTACATTGTATGTGAAGCATATTGAGGCTTTTACGTACTGAACATATGCCAAAGAAGACATTATTATTATTATTATTATTATTATTATTATTATTATTATTATTAAAGCCTTGACCCAGTGGACAGTGTCTATTAGTGCTGGACACCATGGGCAGTGTTGGGGCCATTGTAGGGGCCAGTAGAGACCAGTTACTGGACTGTGGTCTGGGGAAACAGGCTGTGGACAGAATGATTAAGTTCTTTGACAAGGACTTTTGTTTGTAAAAAAAAAAATTCAGTATGTTGACAGAAAGTTAGATTTTGTGTGGATGTATAGTATACTTTTTTTATTTTGAGTTTGTTTGTTTGAGGACTGTTTCAGGTAGCTAGTAGTACTCTGCTGACTTGATAACATTTGGGAGCCAGATTGAGGTGATGGGATAATAATTGAGCCTACTTGTCATGGCATTGATGAATAGATTGGTTGTGGCTTCCAGTTTCAAAATCTTACAATAGATGACATTGCCTGAGTCGAAGCCACGTGCTTTATTACTTGTCTCCTTTAAAACTGTATATGCCTGTCCCATCCATCTGCTGCCACCGAAGAAAGACTAATTTTCACAAGATATCTCTGTTTAGCCAGTAAAAACCCTCAGTTTACTGAGAAACTAGATCAATAACTCTTACTTTTAAAAGGAAGAAGTTATAAATCTGATGCATCTTTGCTAAAACCAAAATTAATCTCATGTGGCCTGGGATTTCTAGAAACCAATGGCTGCTTTCATCTCCGTGATGTCAATGTTTGGGTCTCCTGGTGATCCAAGACGATCTCCGTCGAGAAATTCTACCCAGTATCCATCTGGGTCCTCTATGAAAGCATAGCCCTGGCCACCTAGAATAAGACAAATTGAAGGAAATATCAGAACAGGCGGCACTGCTGCAGATGTGTTTCTTGTGTGTTAATTTTGTGTCAGTTTTGTGTACGATCAGCAATTTGAACAATTCCAGATGTACATGCCTGTTGTAAAGCATTTATAAGTACTTAACAAAAAATAAAAATAAAAAAGTTTTAAAAATCTCACGATCCGATCCCCCCCTTTTTTTTTCATTTTCTAATCATCCTTCATCGATAAAGTATTTAGTGACATTACGATTTATTTTGACAAAACTTCTTTACCAGATTCCTTGATAACACGAACTCCTAAGTTGGCTACACGTTTTATTTCGGCATCTGCATCTTGAACAGCCACGCATATGTGAGCTTTAACAAAAAAAAAAAATAGAATAAAACAATTATATTTACTGTCTCAAGAGAAAATGTGATATTGGTGTGAACTGTATGTTTACAGATCATTTATTTATCATTATTTTGATTGCTGGGTGATTTGCAGACAAACCATATATAGGTTAAGAAATTATTATATAATAAATGAAATATGCATTTACGATTGTACTTTATAAGAAAAGAAAAGATAAACTTTTATCAGATATTAATTTGATATTGGCTGGTTGACAATGAATAATCAATAAATGAAAATTAACGTACAGTAACCCTTTGGCGCCTTGTTTC
Organism: Lingula anatina; assembly: GCF_051362555.1. Taxonomy (NCBI): domain Eukaryota; kingdom Metazoa; phylum Brachiopoda; class Lingulata; order Lingulida; family Lingulidae; genus Lingula; species Lingula anatina. The sequence goes on along the minus strand of NC_141773.1, from coordinate 18,799,078 downwards.
CATCATGAAGCTTTAGGTCGGGCATGTTTTCTGTTCCCCAGTTGCTGAAAGATAGTGCATGTAATTAATAATGTACCTTTTTCCGTCTACATACACACTGCATATTTCAGTAAAACTGTCCTCGTCTAGCTACAGATTTATACTTGTCGAGCAATCTCAACAGAAATTCTTTATCCGACATTGTAGATTTTAAGTCATGATCAAAACGAAAGAAAATTCGTTTTAGAAATAACAATAGAACTAAACCTTTAGCTGGTGAATTTTGTTTCGTGTCTCCTTATCGTGAACGGTATTTTTTCAAATTTACGTGCAAAGCAGGCGTAAAAGAATTTCAGTAATTTGAGGAAAATTAATTTTAAATTATCAATTTTCAAACCTACTGGAGAAACTCGATCACTGGCGTGTGTTTTTTCCTGTGGAGAAGAAACTCCATCCGTTCTTTGAAGTCAGAGGGCACGGTCTCCCCCTCTTCTGTGTACCCCATAAAATACATTGTGGTCTTGAGGTTCTCTAGGGGCAAAGTCGCTATTAGTTTCATGCCCAAGACTCGAGAGTAAAAATCTACTGTCACGCGAGGGTCTTTGATACGGTAGCACGTATGATGAAATGAATAAGTCTAAAAGAAAAAAGTGAAAAAAACGACTGTCACAACAACAATAATAAGTAATGATTATAATAATTCTATAATATGTTAATTATCAAGATTCTTTCTATGGCAGAAACTAGACTAATTATTTTCGGGTTCAATATTTTTCCTTTTATAAAATATTTAAAGTATTTGTATATTTTTTTTTCATGTCAACGCATAATGGTAATTTTTATTTCAAGGTAACGCTAAGCGCCCTACGTACCATGCGACAGAAACGGCGCAATGTGTTGAGGCACCCGTTTGTACGGTGTACATAACCTCAAAGGGAAATAAAATATTTCTTTATTGACCCCACCTTCAATAATTGCCAACCTCGCTCAATTATCCATCTCAGTATTTTAACAATTTATCGCGTCGCTCGGTTGTCAAGGTGTTCCTGCTCGAGCAACACAGGGTGACTCCCGCTCTCGCAACCAACCAACCAATTATTGAACCGAGCAAATAATTCCTTCCTTTCCTCTCATATAGCAACTATAAAATATTAGTTCGACAGCGTTTAATATCTTGCCTGTTTTCTGAGAGAAATAGTGAAGATTTTAATAATTATTATTTTTTAATCTTAAAAGTCAACCCGACATCTTATTTCTGTTTTCCTCTATTTTGTAAGCGGGGAATGGTTGTACCTTCACCACGTTCACATTTATCACGTGCATATATGTGTCATGTGAAACCTTATAAGACCTCTTGACCTACTTTTTATTATTATTATCGCAAATACGAATACAAACATGTATATATCTGGCGAAATTACCGGTGTTACAGGCACAAAAATGCCAACACACACACACACACACACACACATGGAAACTACTGTTGCTGTAGACACCAATTTGCCGTCCCCATCCCCTCCTCACACACACAGGGACACATGAGGTCAGGACTAGGGTCTGGGCATGATTTTCTCTTACACCTGAGATACACTAATTAATGATAATATTAATATGAAACGTAGACTGAGTTTCACCTTCGTCTCCGGTGGAGGTGGCTTCACCCACCGCTCCACCTCTTCAAAAGGGATAGGCTTAGCATCCATCGGTAGCTTGTGTCGGAGCTGAGTTCTCGAGGAATGTCTGGGGCATTAGTTTTTGCCGGGTGACTGGGCTTTACACCTGGGCCCCGTAACTCGAGTTATGGAATCGAGACGCTTGCGCTCGGTCGCAATGTGCGATGCTTTCGAGTTACGGGGTGGGGGGTGGGGGGGTCTGAAACGAGGAAAATGAGCAACGGTGTCTTTATTACCTTTGGGGGTATGGCGACCTATTACTTTTGATGTCATGTTTATGTGAGGATTTAGGTCGATGCTGGCTACGTTTATCAAAGTGTGTTGCTGCCGCAATTCAAGGTCAAATGCTGAGCTGAATATAAATATGACCTACCATCGTGTCATTTCAGAAAAAAAGGTCTGTTTGTTTGTACACAATCCCCGCTTTTAAGTTTCTAAACTGTCTAAATAGTCGTAGGGCGTGAATCATTTTCGGCTTGCAACGACCGGATTCCTTATGCAGACGACGAGATGTGCAGTTCTTGCACGGAGAAGTGGAGAAATCGATTGTTTTTTTATTGGTTATTTTAACCTAGTTTTTAACGTCATAGAAATTATAAATGCTTTGCAAGAGACAAGAGATTCAAATAGGTGTGAGAAATTGTTCCAAACTAGAAGCTAGGAAGTGTTTGATGCTTTTACGTTGGACGTAACCATTATGATCAAGTCAAGTGTAAGAGTAAGTAACCGAGAAATACGTACGACATTATTTTCCGCAATCATGGATTTTAAACAACGAATTCAAACGAATACAGCTGTCAAGTTCTTTATTTTTAGATGCCATCGTCTTCCCATCAATTAAGTATGAATCGAGATTTTTTGATGGCGTGTTGGGGGGGGGGGGGGGTAGGGATCGCCTTCTTTTTGCGTTCAAATATCGCCCTCAAAGCCACTAAAACAAATACATGAACGTACATTTTAACATGAAAGTATCAGTCATTGAAATTTTTAATATATTTTACAAATACCATTAATTCAGGGGCGGATCCAGAGATATTTTCTGATAGTCTTCCAAATTATCTTTGTTGATCCATCCACCATTTTTGACCGTCTTCCGACAGAAAAAATTAGATACCAGTCAATGTTAACTTGGAAATCTGACCGTCTTCCGGAAGACCCAGAAGACAGCCTAAATCCGCCCCTGTAATTGCCACAGAAAAACACACCACAACAGAATTTAAAAGCCACATTAATGGTACAAACAAGACGCATCTCTAAAGGAAATAGTATGTATTAACCCGGTATTCCTGTTATGGAGATCAGCCCGGTGTTTCTCCAGCAACGATGTTGTTGCTGTATATACTGCGTATAAATATGTAAATCCTGGTTTAACTACCAATCTATAACGGTGAGTTTTGTGTGGACAAACCCAAAATGTGCCCGTCTACTGGAATAGTGTGTGCCGTATTGTTATTTATGATTGCAAATGGAGAGGTGAGTTGATATTTTTACAGGGTGAATTTTCTGGAACAGATTGCATAAAAAATACAGGTATTTGAAAACGCGTGGTCTACATTAATGTTTATTAATATGAAACAAGTTTTCGAAAATTCCTTAACTGCACAGTGCGCACAATGTATCAAAGTATGTGAAAAAAAGAATAAGGACCCGATCAAATGCATACAGTCGGACATTGGTAACAAACCAAAATACTCTCGTCTGAAACAGGTAGTAGACGATATTTGAAGTGCAAACATAAACAGCCTTAAGAAAGTATTACAGTTTTTTTTTTTATCTTGTACTGAGATATTCAGCTTGTAAATTCTTTTCCAGTTCCAATATGTCTAGAGGATTAGGTTACGAAATTTTGCGGATCTTGTAGAAACCCGTTCCCGATTTGTGCAGCAGTTTGTCTGCTGCCTACTTGTCATGGCATTGATGAATACATGTAGATTGGTTGTGGCTTTTAGTTTAAAATTCTAACAATAGATGACATTTCCCGAGTCGAAGCCACTTTATTACTTGGCTCCTTTAAAACTGTATATGCCTGTCCGATGCATCTGCTGCCACCGAAGAAAGACTATTTTTCACAAGATATCTCTGTTTGGCTACTAAAATCCCAAGTTTACTGAGAAACTAGATCAATAACTCTGACCATTAAAAGGAAGAAATCATAAATCTGATGCATTTTGCTGAAACCAGAATTAATCTCATGTGGCCTGGGATTCCTAGAAAGCAATGGCTGCGTTCATCTCCGTGATGTCAATGTTTGGGTCTCCTGGCGATCCTAGACGATCTCCCTCGAGGAATTCCACCCAGTATCCATCTGGGTCCTCTATAAAAGCAATGCCCTGACCACCTAGAATATGACAAATTAGACCAGACATCACTGTTTCAGATGGTTTCTTGTGTATTGATTTTGTGTAATATTTTAATAAAAGTGCATATCGTGTAACAGGAGCAATTTGAACACTTGTAGATGGACATGCCTTAAAGGAATAAGTTTGTACTGTGTAAAAAAGAAAATAGAAAGTTAAAAAACCACACGATCCTACCCTTCTACTTTATTATTATTATTATTATTATTATTATTATTATTATTATTATTTTATTTTATAATTATCTCCCCACCTTCATTGATAAAGTATAATGGTTAAATTACGATTAATTTTAACCAAAGCTGCTTACCAGCTTCTTTGATAATGCGGACTCCTAAATTGGCTACACGTTGTGTTTCAGCATCCGCATCTTGTACAGCCACACATATGTGAGCTGTAGCAAAGAGAATCGAATAGAATAATATGATTATATTTATCGTCTCAACCAAAATATGGTGTTGGTGTAAAAAGTATGTTTATAGATCATTTCTTTTTTTATTATTTTTATTGCTGCATTTGCAGACAAGCCGTATGTAGGTTTAGAAATTAAGTGAAATGTGCATATATAATTGTATTTTGTAAGAAAAGAAAAGTAGGAAAAACTTTTATCAGATATAAATGTTACAATGGTTGGTTGACATCGAATAATCAATAAATGAAAATTAACGTACAGTATCCCTTTGGCGCCTTGTTTCCATCATGAAGCTTTAGGTTGGACATGTTTTCTGTTCCCCAGTTGCTGAAAGACAGAGTGCATGTAATTAATAATGTACCTTTTCCCGTCTATATAGATCCTGCATATTTCAGTAAAACTGTCCTCGTCTAGCTACAGATTTATACTTGTCGAGCAATTATAGCAAAAGTTCTGTATTCGACATTGTAGATTTTAAGTTATGTTCAAAACGAAAGAAAGCCATTTCAGAAATAACAAAAGAACTAAACCTTTAGTAAGTGAATTTTGCTTCATGTCGCCTTATTGTGAACTGTATTTTTTCAAATTTACGTGCAAAGAATTTCAGTAATATGAGGAAAATTAATTTTAAATTATCAATTTTCAAACCTACTGGAGAAACTCGAGCACTGGCGTGTGCTGTTTTCTGTGGAAAAGAAACTGCATCCGTTCTTTGAGGTCGGAGGGCACGGTCTCCCCCTCTTCCGTGTACCCCATGAAGTACATCGTGGACTTGAGGTTCTCTAGGGGCAAGGTCGCTATTAGTTTCATGCCCAAGACTCGAGAGTAAAAATCTACTGTCACACGAGGGTCTTTGATACGGTAGCACGTATGATGAAATGAATGAGTCTAAAAGAAAAAAGTAGAAAAAAAAACGACTGTCACAACAACAACAACAACAACAACAACAATAATAAATGAAGATTCTTTCTAAGGCGGAAACTATTTTCGAATTATTTTCGGGTTCAATATTTTTCCTTTTTAGTATTTAAAGTATGTGTACAGTGTTTTTGGGATTCATGTCAACGCATAAAGGTAATTTTTATGTCACGGTAATTCTAAGCGCCCAACGCACCGTGCGACAGAAACGGCGAAATGTGTTGCGGCACGCGTTTGTATGGTGTTCATAACCTCAAAGGGAAATAAAATATTCTATTGGCAGCTTTTAATATTTTGCCTGTTTTCTGAGAGAAATAGTGAAGATTAATTTTATTATTATTTATCTTAAAAGTCAACCTGACATCTTATTTCCTTTTTCTTCATTTTTCTAAGCGGGGAATGTTTGCACCTACATCACGTTCACTTTTATTACGTGCATATATGTATGCGTTGTGAAACCTAATAAGACTTCCTGACCTACTTTTTATCATTATCGCAAATACGCATACAAATATGTACTCGTTTAAATATATCTGACGAAATTACCAGTGTTGCAGGCACAAAAATGCCCACACGAACACGCATGCACGCACGCACACACACACACACACGCACGCACACACACACACGCACGGAAACTACCGTTGCTGTAGACACCAATTTGCCGTCCCCATCCCCTCCCTCACACACACAGACACACACACACAGGGGCACATGAGGTCAGGACTAGGGTCTGGGCATGATTTTCTCATACCCCTGAGATACACTAATTAATGATAGTATTAACAGAAACGTAGACTGAGTTTCACCTTCGTCTCCGGTGGAGGTGGCTTCACACACCGCTCCACCTCTTCAAAAGGGATAGGCTTAGCATCCATCGGTAGCTTGTGTCGGACCAGCTCAGTTCGCGAAGAGTGTCCGGGGCAGTAGGTTTTGCCGGGTGTCTGGGCGTTACACCTGTCTGGTTGGTCTCCTGAATACACGTACGTCCTATGATAACACGTGCTGTCTGCTTATATCGGCTGTGATATATCCTGGCTAGACTTTGCTATGTGCAGTAGAGTTTACAGAGCCGAAGCTTCGTATTATATTGATGGGAAGGCGGGTGGCGGGGGGGGGGGGGGGGGGGGAGGTCTGAAATGAAGAATAGTAACTTTTCAGTAAAATATTCTTTGGGGGTATGGCGACTTTTTACTGTGTGTGTTATGAAGAAGAGAGAACTTGAGTCAATTTAGGCCACATTCATCGATATGTGTTGCAGTTTCAGTTCAAGGTCAAATGCTGAGCTTAATATAAATACATGCATGACCTACCAACGAATCGTTTCGGGAAAATGGATTGTGTCTTTGAACGCAAACTTTTCCAGAGAAATGTGACATTATTTACATTATTTCCCAGCTATTACGGATTCGATCAACGAATTCAAACGAATAAAGCTGTCAAGTTCCTCATTTTTAGATGCCATGATGGCATTGTCTTCTCATCAATCAGGCATGACGGTGTGTGTGTGTGGGGGGGGGGGTCGCCTTTTTTTTCGTCCTTTGCGTTGAAATATCGTCCTCAATGCCACAAAAACAAATGAATTAACACAGGTTTAAACATGAAAGTATCAGTCATTAGAATTATTTAAAATATTTCAAAAATGCCGAAGAAAAAAACACACACACACCGCAGCAGAATTTAAAAGCCAAATTGATGGTACAAACAAGACGCATCTCTAAAGGAAATAGTATGTATTAACCAGGTATTCCTGTTATGGAGATCAGCTCGGTCTTTCTTCAGCGGGAATGTTGCTATGTATATACTGCGTATAAATATGTAAACCCTGGTTTTAATACCAAACTATAACGGGAAGTTTTGTGTGGACAAAGCCAAAATGTGTCTGTCTGTTGGAATACTGTGTGCCGTATTGTTATTTATGATTGCAAATGGAGAGGTGAGTTGATATTTTTACAGGGCGAATTTTCTAAACGCTTGGTCTGCATGAATAGTTATTAATATAAAACAAGTTTTCGAAAATTTGGCACGCTAGCTGCACAGTGCGTGCAATATATCAAAGTAGAATGGATCAGTATGTTAAAAAAGAATAAGGACCCCGATCTAATACATACAGGACCGGCGGCGGAAACGTTTTTGTTATATCCAGATAATAATAAAGGGATTGGCCATAATTTCTTATTTGATTTTTATTTTCATTTATCGTTACTTGTTTTTTATTTCCTTTATTCAAGGGTCAGATACAAGGATATTATAGTAAGTAAACCGACAATAACGTTAAAACAAAATATAATATATAGTGTATTTATTAGTCACAATAGACTTTTTTATTGCTCATTCAATTTCTTTTGGTAAATTTGCAATTCTTTAGTTCTGGTTTCGCCTACAACCATTCTATACTGTAAGTATAGTAAAATCGGCCATCAGTAAAAAACCAAAATGCTGTTGTCTGGGACAGGTGGTAGACGATATCTAAAGTGCAATCATAAATAGCATAAGAAAGTGTCACTGGTTTCTTATCTTATATGTGAATATTCAGCTTGTAAATTCTTTTCCAGTTCCACTATGTCCAGAGGATCAGGTTTGGAAATTCTGCGGATCTTGCAAGGCGACTTGCAGAAACCCGTTCCCGATTTGTGCAGCAGTTTGTCTACCGCCGCAGTGCGAGTGCCCGCGTGAAACTGTGTACCATAAAGGACGGTGCATCGGGGTGGATCAGTGTCCGTAACTTTAATATTGGTATATACTGTAGGTCGACCAAAACAGTGATATTCCAGAGTATCAAAGAACAGTTTTCAAACACGTCTGTACATCGTCACACAGCCTACAGCACACAGACTGGTCCATTATCTCTGCAGAACGACGCCTGGGTAGTTGTAGGATGTCAACGCAAGCTGAATCCCACGTATATATTTTTTTTACCCAGGAATTCAGGATTTTCAATACTAGTAGGCCTACTCAACACCCAATAGTATAGACGATTTGTTCGAAGGTCCCACAAGCAATCTGTCTCATATAATTTGACGCTAAAACGAAGTTTAGTTATTAGAATTGATATTATGTTAATGTTACCCCTTTCTATATTTAAATTAAAATAAGTTAAAATAAACTACTAATTAACATTTGCCTGCGTTACTGATGCCGCAAACCTCGTTTACAGCGAAGAAATTGATTGAAAAATAAAATAAAAATGGTAAGCGAAGTTTTAGATTCTTGTTGATGCTCAATTTAATCAGCAAAAGTTATGCTGATTGTAGTCAGCGAGAGTCTCCACAGAGTTGGGTCGATCCACGTAGACCGCTGGTGTCTACATTCAGATGCACACATCGTACAGGCTGGATCGGTCTATCTCTGCGGGGGGGGGGGGGGGGGGGGGGGGGGTCTCGCTTAAGTGCAATCAATGGAATCAGCTTAATTCTCTGACACGCCTCTTCGAGCAGCTGCATGGGGAATAATTAACCATCTCGTGTGTGTTGGACCGACCCAGCTAGTACGATGTCTGAATCTGAATGTGTCCACTGTGGCGTGACTGACCACTCATACAGCCAAAATGACAAATGACATCTATTAAATCTTAATATCGTATTTAGCAATATGTTCGCGTGAGGACATCAGTTGGACTGTATCTGTCTGATTTAATAAAGTTGTGGTGCCAGTAGCCTTTTTTAACGATAAAAACCACCAGTATGTGAGACTAGATTGTTCTTAAATGCAAAATATTTTAAGTGAAACATACATGCATAAACAAATTAATTCAAATTTAGACACTGGTTAAATGGAATGTGCCCTCTATTTTCTGTTTAAATTTGACGTCAGGATATTACCTCCTTAACATACATTTTGGGCGCGCTTATCGCACTCATCGCGGGTATCCACTGGTGACAGCCAGGGATAATGGGTAAATGGATATAAATATAAAATATGCGTCAGTCTCAACACTTAAACTTCGGGGAGGATTAGCAGATACGTACAAGTATTGAAGAAGTACTAGTCAACGACCGGCATAACAATGGACACCAAATCTGCATGTATCTCGGTGTTGATGGTATTGGCGGCCCTGGGTACCAGTAGTGCTGTCCTGGACCAAGAAGTCATTGGTATGTGTCAAATTTCACTCGCTATTGCTATCAATTTGTCATATATCTTCTGGTGTAGACGTGTGCGGTTGTGTTGTTGTGCTCGTAAACCGAGTTAATTGCATCATTATGCAATTGGATAAAACGCGAACGTGTCTGTAGTCTCCGATCTTAAAGCTCTGTTAATTTCAATTAAAAGCATTTCATTACAATTTAATATTACAAGGATGTGCTCCCTCTCCCCTCCCCCCCCCCCCCCCACCCCCCTTGGTATTGGATGTCACATGTGAGAAAATAAGCTTCGGAGCTAACAAAACTGCTTATTTTTTCAGAAAACCTGCTCCATGTCTTTTTATGCAGTGTTTTCCATTTTTGTAGAATCTTTATACTTTAGTGGGTTATCAGTGTTTACTTGTAACTTACACAATATATAAAGGACTTTAACACATTTGCCTGATTAATAGCGTTTTGGTTGTGCAGTAGTAGCTAAGTCTACGTTTTAGTATCATAAAAATATTCCATCAGACCATGCATAACTTATATGCGCTGGAAGCAATATAATATAGTAGTGAATTTATAAATTTCGTTGAATTGTGATGGATAGCTTTTGCGAAAATAAAATTTAAAACTTACTATACTATATTGTCCAATCCGTGTAAATGATAAAAAGCCATTGTTTCGTTTGTAACGTTATTTGTGTCGTCTACTGACAACGAATAAAAATTGACTGTGACGTCATAAAGTGGAACTGGATGACGTCAACAATCAACTTTGGTTACCCTTCGCAACAAGTTGGAAAGATAGCAACTCAAGATGTCTTGCGGATTATCTTACTTGTTTCAAACTAATCTTACACGCCGAAGAATTGCGCGAGCAGTGGCTTACGTCAGATCCAAGTTATTTGGTAAGAAGCCCAGAAAAGTTCCTAGCGGAAAGACCACCATAAATACGTCCTTGGACGATTATTTACTTGATGATGCAGTTCTTCCTATGTTCGTAGAGAAATGCATTGCGTATATTGAAGAGAATGGGCTCGGTTCAGAAGGACTGTATAGAGTACCTGGAAACAAAGCACATGTAGAATTACTGTTGAAAAAGTTTAAAGAAGGTGAGTTAAATAGAATAAGGTTGTGGTTTTTTATCATATCAGTCCCTGGGAATAAGATATGTGTAAAATTAATGCAACAAATGTTTAAGAAAATTATGTTTGATATTGTAAAACATATTTACCCCTCGAATGATACTTTTATATATATATATTTCATATTTTTCTAAAAACTATTTTATTAACTGAGAAAGTAGTTTTTTCCTACTAAAATTTCAAACGAAAGACTCGTGCCATAGTAAAGAATGCACGGTGACAGAAATATTTCTCCAAATTTTTTTTATATGGGATATGATTGCTCTTTGAATGTTATCCAACTGTTTTTGTTTCACAGATCATAGTTTGGTTTTTGATGATTTGGAAATCTCTGTCAATGATGTGGCAACAGCACTGAAGACTTTCTTCCGTGAGCTGCAAGAGCCACTGATTCTTACCAAACTTAACGAAGACCTTATAAATGCAGCAGGTAAGATACTATAGCAGATCTGGAAGACGCCCTTTTTCGCAATTTTTAGAATATATTTTTTTTGATGTTGCCAAATTTAGCAAATGCATTTTTGCAGGAGTTTCTCTGTGAGAGATATTTAGATTTGGTGCTTATTTATTTATTTATTTAGAGGTTTTCTGAACTTATTTTTAAAATCATTTCAGGTGTGATTTGTCATTTTCAGGTATCCAAGACAAAACATGTCGCCTTCAAGCTCTGAGAAATGTGCTTCAGAAGCTTCCTGCTGCCCACTACCGCGTGCTTAAATTCATGGCCACACACTTGAACAAGTGAGTTGGATTCTTCGATTATTAAGTCATGCCAAATAAACAAAAGTGTTCCCAAACTCATTTACAAAATTGCTTTTCTTAAGTCGCCGATTTACGTTTGGGCGAATATTTGAATTTTTCATAGGTAATGAAGTTAAAGATATAACATATATGATATATGAAGTTTATAAAGGACGACACAAAAATCTCTCAGTATCGAAAAGTATATGCACACCCTATATTTTTATCATCATAAAGATCTTATTATCAAACTTCACTTTGTATTCCATCAGTATGTTTGATTGATGGGTTTTTTTTTCAGAGTTTCATCACTCAGTGATGTAAACTGTATGACCAGTGACAACCTTGCCATTTGCTGGTGGCCCACACTACTACGGCCAGAGTTTGCCTCTTTGGCCGACATGGCATCTAGCGCCGCCCCACTCCAGGCTGTTGTGCAAATCATCATTGACCAACACGGGTTCTTGTTTGATAAAGAGAGTGAAGTGTAGACATTGCGTTCCACGTAAAATTGAAATCCTTCGGATTTCATGCAAAACAATTTCTAAACGTCTACGGATAGCTCATCTTTATTGCTCATTATATTGTCCAAAGAAGGTTTAATACCAAGGAAGGGCAGTTTAAATTCCATCCGCTCAAGTTATCCATGATTAAGCTAGTGGAAAATCTAAGAGACGCCCTTTTGACATTTGCGGCGTATTTCTGGCTCCAGTGAACCAACCTATGTGGATGAATCTGTATCATGTTCATTCATTCCAAATAAACAATACGCCGAGCGTTATGATTACGAAGTCAGGTGACGAGTCTAAAAACTGGTAGTTTTTACCAATTCATCTATCAGTAACTTATTGATGCATCAATTCATTTTGTTTTGTACCCTTATTATGTACATATGTATATATTGTAAATATTTTCACAGATGCATTTCATTTTTTCCTAAGGGTATTGATATCTATCTTGAAATTTGTGAATAAAACATCAACATATAAACGATGTGTTCTGTCTGTATTAACATGGACTCGAACTCAACATTTTCGCACACTCACATCCGAAGTTAAAGGAGTGGCACGCAATTGTCTTGAACTCTCTGGGCTCGATCGTCACTATGTATTGCATTGAACTTTATACATGTTGTAGCAAAAGTTGCCATAGGGCACCCTTGTGCTTCCAGTGTACTATAAGACTAAGCACTTTTATTGATACAAAATAAAATGTTAATTTGATTCATAAAGATAAGGAAATACTTCATTCGGTTCCGTTTTTGAACGTGTACTGTAAATGCCAATTTGCATTATGAGTCATAATTTATGACCACTTATTCATACTAGAAATTAGGACACCACTTTAACTGTGTACTTTAAAGTCATGGGTTGCAAAATTGCCGTTATATCTTTGCAATTTTACCAACGCCATTAGATTTCATGCCTAAAAATTTCAGCTAGGTGGCATGGTTACATGGGTCCCATGTTCATGTCCATGTTCATGAATGTCGTGGTCCTTTTTCGCTATCACAAATGCAACGTGTCCCAAAAAGTGTCTGCTAAATGCTAACAACAACGACAATCTCTGGGGAAATAGTTTTCAGATTCAGAGTTATCCCTCTTCCCTCCCCCCCCCCCCCAAAAAAAAAGCAGAATATCGAGCGAAAAGCGACAAAACAGCTATCTTATAAACACAAAGGCAAAAGTTTAGAAATCAATATTTCGTTGCCATATATATATTTTAGGTTCTTGTGTTTCACAAATACGGAGTTAGTAAGAGCAGGTTAGCAAGTGCACATGTATAGGCCATAAATATAATGTCACCATTGTAAATTGAGAAAGATAGTATCGGTGTTAGGGGGCACAATTTAGGCATTGATTTTGGCGATGAAAAGATTGTCTCCAGAGCAAAATAACTAATGTGAAATTGTTTTAATCAAGATCCGCCCGTAAATAATAATGGTAATAATGATAATGATAACAACAGCAGTAATGATGATAATCACATAAATGATAAACACATTTGTTGTGTACTTCAAAGCTTGGACATAATATCTCGTTCTTATGTCCAACTTCAAAGGAAGCTACCCGATCTAAATACACATGTGCAGTAACTGACTTATTCATATTTTCCATTAACTTCAGATAAGATCTGCGATACTGGAATCCAGCTGAATACTCACCCTGAGTCCTGTAACAAGTACGTGCAGTGTCACCATGGTATTGGCTTTGAGAGGGACTGTCCGGCAGAGGGCATGCGGTTTAACGTGGTCCTCGGGGTGTGTGACTGGGGAGAGGCTACCGAATGTTTGCCGGGTGAGTCGCTGGGTGTTTCAGCATTGGATACACGGTGAAGCGGGAGGAAGGGGGAGGGGTGGAGGCAAAATAGATGAATTGACTGGAAAGAGTTTTGCCTTGGCCCAAGCACTTGCGCATGACCGGTGTCTGGCATCATAGAGTCCGCCTTTAAAGAGAGTCTGGAACACGTTGTTTCTAGACAGAAAGTCGATCTTCGGACTTTCAGTTTTGAAACACTGTGCACATGGGTCTGACGTACCCTAGAATTGTAGAACTTTGTGTTGTTTGAAACCAGTGTAACGTGACAAAGAGTTTCCCATGATGGACATGATTGTCCACAGGTAAGCCTCGCCCTAGATTTTTACCCACTAAGATCAGGCTAACCCTAACCATAATAACTAAATGGAGGGTGAACTCTGTTACACAGACCCTCAGTTTCGTTGCACCGGGTCTTCATTTGTGTAGTTCATGAAGACAAAAGCGGTTTATTTTTTTTCATAATTTAAAAGTTGACAAATCCATAGAGAGGTTACTATATGCAGTGCTCCGACCCTTGATCAGATGCATATGTCTGGTGATTAAAATATTGAAATAAAGTAAATTTGCACAATAAAAAATTTTTCAAACAAAACGAAGGAAACCATTCCCAAAGAAAACGTAAATCAAAACGAAATAATATTTCTCTTCTTAATTTGTCTTACAGATGGTTGGCGCACGCTGCGGCGACTGGGGTGCACGCTTGACCCGCAAAATATTTACAACAAAGAATTCTATACCAACCCTTCTCTCCCTGTCCCTGCCAACTCTACCGACCTCACGCCATATCTAGAGGCCTGTGTAAAAGAGGCCAGACTCTCAGGTATTCTAAACTTTGCTGTTTCATTCGATGGCCGTTGTTTGACCACTGAGAGTGGCAACGGAGGAGGTTTAGAGGATTTAGATGCCAGCTGTACCATTTATGACGTGTTCGAGGGAGGCTTGCTGGTGTACGCGTTTGAGGAAAGTAGGTGAAGTTTTATCGTATTTGTTTGAAGTTGAAGTATGCAATAGATAAATAAATAAATAAATAAAATCCTGATAATTTCCAAGGACAAATAAAGTTTGCAATTTTTGCAATATTTATTATTATTATTATTATTATTATTATTATTATTATTACTTTTATTATTATTATTATTATTATCCCAGCGCCGGTGAACACTAATAGACAATCTTCTGTGGTTGAGTTTGGTCTGTTGGTATTGTGTTCTACGGGTACAAACCCCCTGAGTTATAACGGATACGGCTGTTACTGTGGGCTTGGCGGTTCCGGTACACCGGTGGATGAAACAGATAAGTAAGATAACAATATTGATTTGAAAGTAAAGCACATCCATGCATTTGAATTTTCTCGATTGTTTCTTTTTTAAAAGCTTTATTTTCATTGATTCATTTTTAACGCATAATTTATAGATAAATAATCGTGAGTATCTTTGTAAAGATGACTGTGTAGTTCTTCTTTTTGAAATCCTAAATCGCCTTCCTTTATTATAGATGTTGTAAAATTCACGATGACTGCTATACTGCCATACAGACCAGTGGTACCTGTGCATTGTCTATATCAGTTTATGTCGTCCCGTATTCTTGGGACGGGTGCAATCCCACTGTTTGCAGTAAGTAGCCCAACATAACCAGCCGATTTTCAAAAGAACTTTTGTCAACTCACCTCTATACATGCCGATAGACAGTGAAAGAGGAGAAAATGTCAATCTTTACCGATTTGGAATCGCCAAAAGCTCTAACGAGCAGTTCCTCGTTATGACGCATCTTCAGATATATTGAAATAAGTTCGCGGTCGAGAAGCAGTTTCCATATGTATACATGGAAAGGCGCGAATGATAGCAGGCCAAATAGTTCGTAGATTGCAATGCGGTGCTTGCAGACAGTATTTATACAATCGACCATGAAATAAGCAATTAATTCGCAAATTAAGTCAAAAAAAAGCAATTACCGTTTATGAGGCCCGTTTTAAAACGCCAATAGTTCTTTTTTTTTTTTTAATTAATAGTTTTTGCAGCAACTTAACTTTCTTTTTTCAGAGCCTGCAAGTTATTATTGGTTTTTCGGAACATGCCGAAATGCTGTGTGTGAGTGCGACGCGGCAGCTGCACAGTGCTTCAGTGATCATAGGGAAACGTTTAGTCAGAACTACGTGAACTACGACAAAGAGGGAAAATGTTGAAAACATTACACAAGCGTCACGTGGGACTGTAAAAACTGTAATATCTTGACGTTGGAACATTATTGGATTATTGTCTTAATTAAATTCTTACGTCTGAGAGAGCGACATGTGTTGTTTTGAGAGAATGTTTGAATTACATTGAATTCTAAATAAATTCATTTAAAGAATACAAATAATGATCGATCTATAAGAAAATTAATTAAACTGCTTGGCCCAGTTTCCTAAACACTGGATAACACTATCCATAAGATAAAACTGTAATCCTCCAGGCAGTTGCCTGTGGATATAGTAGTGTTTTCTGAATACTAGATACTTATTGTGCCTCTGATACTGTTATCATGTGGTTAAAATGGGTGCTGTCCTCAGGATAACTTTCCAGATAACAATTTTATACAACGGATAGTGTATTCCATGGGATATCGCTATCCAGTGGTGATGAAACTGGGCCCTTGTGTACACGTATAAAAGGTATCCATTTCGATAGGATTTATTTTGTTTTTCGGTTTGTGTAAATTCAGAAGAATTCTGAAAAAAATTATTCATTTTGAAAATTTACCAGAGCGGTATAAAAGATAAAAGGAGATAATTAAAGAAGTGTTATCCCCCCAATCCCAGATCCCCGGCTCCTATGCCTTTGTTTTACACCGTCTAAATTACTGAATCGAGTAAAATCTGCAAAATATCCCACCAGCGCCAATGAGGGGTGGCAGAAGCAAGCGGGTGAGCGAGGAGTGAGTTTTCAGTGTGTTCCGAAACTCGGTGTGCTACATGCAGACAGGACGTAGAGGTTAATGCTCTCCCTCACCAGTTTTCGAAACACCAGCCAGGCACATAGCACAGACAAGCTCTTCGAATTTATTAGTAATTAGCTATTTTAACATGGAAATGGACTCGTCTTTGAATAACTAGATAAAGAGCTACAGTATAGAATGCGGTACTATCGATCAGTGTACAGTGAATACTCGTATATTACCAGGACATATAATAGGATGACCTCTAATGGGATGGTCCCAAAGGCGTTTATAAGCCAATGGCAGTAACATATATATGCAGTATATCACAGAAGGATATCCCAGCATTCTTGGGTAAAGCAATTTGTATGAGTGATGGCAACATGGCGTTAAATCACTTGGTATTGTTCACCGGTAATATATTATGGATTGAATGAGAGTTCGTTTCAGAATGGAATAAGGATTAAACGTATGAAAACCTGAATGTTGAACCCGGTGGAGGAACATCTATGGCATATGCATGTACCAGTACACCCGGTGTGTATCCAAATGCCATTCACTGTTGACCTTCAAGCTGGATAACTCAATATAAAACGTGGAAAGATGACGATCGATTGAGTCAATTACAAGTCTTCAAGTACGCAAAATCACTGCACTGTACATTTGTACGCATTGCTGAGGAAACCGTTGGGACTCTATTTGGAAGGTTTCAGTCTGGGTTTAGTGAGTTGTCTCATGTAAACTGGCATTACCTCCAGGTATGGTTTGGACAGGAATAGAGAGGCTGACATTTTTCTTACCAGGTTCCTCTCGACGACAATAGATCTACTATCAATGTGACAGATATTACATCGCAAGAACCGAGCAAAATCCAAAATGGACGAAAACCTGTCAAGAGGCTACGTTCAGCTCAGCAAACAGAGGGCTAGTGTGTCCAGCATTGGTGGTCAGTCCAGTGAGAGTGGGCAGTCCCCCTCCGGCCTCAGTGTACCCCACGACACCTGCAGCTGCATCTACCTTGGTCTAATTCTTGCCGGAGCTGGGTTCTTGCTGCCATACAACAGCTTTATCATAGCGGTTGACTACTACCAAGATCGTTTCCCCGACACAACAATAGTATTCGATATGAGCCTTACATATATCTGTGTCGCGTTTGTAAGTGTGTGCATTAACAATGTGCTGGTGGAGCTGCTGAGTCTTCACACTAGGATTACAGTGGGATACGTAATTTCGTTCTTGACATTGTTAAGTGTGGCGTTATTTGACGTGTGGTTTGAGCTGCTAACCAGGGACAGTGCCTATAGGGTCACATTGGCGGCCGTGGGCACCGTGGCTCTGGGCTGCACTGGTAGGTGTCGCCTTTAATTATGACCGCTTTATTTTACCAGTTCAATGCCCGATATCAAAAGAAGGCGATTCGTACATGTACCATGTTGCATGAAACGTGTTATAGATATAAAGACGAGTTGGGTGGGAGTGAGGCTTCGTGTCCTCCTATTCTGTTCCGTTATTTTTACTTTCCAAATTAAATAACAGAATCAATGCAGAGAAAATACGCTGCAAATATTACGATGCACCTGAAACTGACAGGCCATTGCTTCTTCAGCAAAACGAGTTCGCTCACTTCTATTGATTATCGATATACCAAACAATATACGTTTACTCAGTTGCAGCTGCCTGTATTGAGAGCCGTTTATTAAAGACCGTATCTGCCTTGATAAAATAGAATGCACTAAAGCGATTACTATAGATTCGTTCGCTGCAAATTTGCAATCTAATCCGCAGTTTGGTGTCTGTCCTTTCTCCTGTTCAGTATGATTCAGTTTTGTCTGTGAACGCGAGTCAAAGATTCCTAAATTCGAATACGGAGTGAAGTCTTCTTCACATTTGGGATGATATGGAAATTTATTAATTAATATCGGGCTAGTTGTTACTAGGACTGCTTTAACAAATGAACTATTTATCTCCAAAATGAAAAAGGAAATGGTGAAAGTAAAAAATGTCAGAACTGAGGATCTCGTTGAAGACCTATTACATGTATTTGATTCTGTAACTAAGATATAAAATGTTGCTACAGAAGGCGCTGACGTTTTATCAGCTGGAATAAATTTGACATCTTCTTTATCTGCACCTTGCAGCATTCGCGGGTCTAATTGTCTACTCTGTTCTGAACCACGTCGTCGTGGCAGCAGAGATAATATTCCTAGACCTAAATTCTTTTCTCTTCATCAAACGTACTTCTGACAGCAACCAACTAATAAGAAAGATCAACTGAAACTCGTAATTAAATGTGATTAAAAAATCAATAGAACGGAGATGCTTTCCAAGCACTGCGTTAAGTTATTAGAAAAAGAAAAAAAAGATTCATGGTACAAGTACAGTAAGAAAGGGATCATTTTCAATAACGGGCTCAACGTCTCGCAAGTTAATTTGATGTTGGTTGCTTCAGCAAAAAGAGTAGGCTACGCCAGTGAATATCGACCTCAGCAGTATAAGTACACGCGTCAGTTAAAGTCTTTAGTCCAATTCTGTTATCCGTTCATGTCAGTTCAGTGCATGGCAAAAGTCCATTAATGCATCCATCAATTATCAGTATACAGTTTGGTAGGGCATTATCAGTAAATGAACCAGAGATGGACGGAAAATAAGGAAAAAAGGGCAATGTTCTTGGTTCTTTATGACATGTTTTCTTCACATCCTATTTCATTTGTGAACGATACCCATGAATACGAGTTTCTTTCCGTTGTTCGTTTCAGTTCAACAATCCAGTTTCTACGGCTATACCAGTATGCTGCCCATGAGGTACACGCAGGCAGTTATGACAGGGGAAAGTAAGTGCCATTAAGTCGCCCCCTATTTCTGGTCCAAACTTCTGGGGGCATGCACTTGATTGCAATACCCATTATGTAATCCCTCCATGATATCACTCTGGACTTCGTATTGGTCACTCAACTCATTAACTGGTTGGAGGGGGGGGGGGGCGTATGGGGAGGGCGTTCCAATTAAATGTCAACATCTTAAGGTTTGCCCCAGAAAACTTTTGTTAATCCGCTGAGAACATGGCGTTTAAGGACATAAAGAGGGGTGGTCTCTTAGATCAGTTATTTATTAATAACTAATATAATAATAATTAAACTTTTAAAATTATGTTATACTGTATAAGGAATCTTGAAGTTAGATAATATTTGAGATCACAGCACAGGGTGACATCTTTTCATACATTATGTCATCGATTTCTGCCAAACGCACTTCCGTCGACCATTGATATGATAAGCTAATATGAATAACTTAATTTCGCAAGTAAGACAAAATGCTTTTCTTAAGACTTTGCAATGTGGAACAACATTTATGCATAAGCTTTTCATTTCTAGGACACATCTTACAAAAAATGAACGAATAAATGATTTTGATCCGCCAATGTAGATATCTGGAGGAGCGTTTCACACTATAATCACATATTGATAGAAGATGATGGTGATAAAGTCATATAAATTCATTAATGAGTCCACAATGAATTTTTTTTCAAATTTGCATTACACAAAACAACATATTTTGTTGTTCGTATTACAATTTACCCTATATGTGGATTAAAACCAAATTTCGGGCTATGTGCTTTTGAGAAACCGGCTACTGTTGTTCAGACAACGTTCAACCAACAATGTGCAAAAGATGCCTGCCCTTCAGTGTTAAAACTGAGTGTTATGTTTAATGCAGTGCAATGATTATTTTCCAGGTGCAGCAGGCCTTTTGGTGTCAGCAAACCGTATTGTGACGAAAGCTCTTCTTAATGATGAAAAGGTCAACACCATGATCTTTTTCTGCATCTCCGTTGTGACCGTATTCGCGTGCTTTGTCATCTTCAACCTAATCCGCAGGACGGAATTTGCGAGATTCTACGAGAATATATGTCGTACAGCTGGCAAACCAGACGATAAAGTGGGATTTTCTAATCAGACCGTGATGCAAGAAGAGGTATGGTACTCAGAGAAGGCCCATGTTTAGTGGTGCAAAATCAATGGTGGATGAAGACAGTATATTGGGACAAGTACCACCCCCTTTAGAATCGGAGATACCCCCATCTATATGTAACATCCCCCCCGCTCTCACCGGGAAAAAAATACGGTATATTTAGATAAAAAGAGTTAAAACCAAGCAATCATCTGTCCCTATGCCCGACATATAACAGTAAAATTGCCGTAGTCTTTTATTACATATTAGCCTTGCTTCGCTGTGTAAAATATTTTATGCCCCCCCCTAAAAATGGCAAAATCCTGGATTCACTAGAGAAAATATCATTAACATTCACATTGATTTTAATAACGCCTGTTATGATAGTTTATTTTCACATTTGAAAGTGAGTGATTGCAGACGATAAGTAAAGAATTTTCGCGGCAACGACTGGGTCCGTAGTTGGGCTCACCTGTCGACGAAGCATTCTTTTTAAGATGGAATCGAAGACGTTTAAATTTAAAGCGGGTTTTGCTTGGCAATTAACTTCTTATTACGACCTCTAATTATGATATAATACAGGTTGAAATAGTGGACCATACAACTAACCAAGGAAACTATGGGGTTCTGGTCATCGAGCATGACGATCAACCTAGACACGCTGTGTCGTCGTCATCTTCACGTCATAGTATTGCTGATGACGTCAGAATCAAGTCTGAACCCTGGACAGTCAGGAGACCTACAACCATATGGGCCGCCATCAAACGTGAGAAAATATAAGTCTATTTCTTTTTAATTGAAGTGTACACGTACTTGCAGTATTCTGCAGCATTAGTCAGAATTAAGTCACTATTTTCTAATTGCAGCGTGAAATATAACGATATAGTGTTAATATACCGTATATGTTTTAATACTGCATGTTTCGATCACGTTTTCTCAGTATTCTGTCGCGAAGCCCCTTTAACACTGCCAAAGGAAATAGCGTTTCTCACTCAAATCCACGTTTGACTTTTTCCATCCAGACGGCGTGGTGCTGCGGAAACGTGCCTCCCGGACCACGTGGCCTTACATGATGTCCATTGCGTTTGCGTACTTCGTGACGTTATGCCTGTTCCCGGGCATTGAGTCAGAGATCCTGAGTTGTAGGTTGGGGAGCTGGATGCCTGTAGTCCTGATGGCCATATTCAATGCCTCGGACTTCATTGGCAAGGTAGCTTTGGGCCAATTTCAAAGTTGTTATGTTACTCACAATCATTGAGAGAATGGAAATTGTCTTTAACACAGTATCGGGGTATATTATTCAAACGTGTCTCACCACGTAAAATCGAAGTTTTATATGAGTTACAAGACTGTGGCGTTGATTTTGGCAAATTAATATATATGTTCCTTCTGTGTGTAACAAACCGCCACATTAAAGGGAACTAATCTACAGTATAAATGAATAAACTGAAGTTTTATACAAGCGATTACTTTGAATGCATATAGAGCTACAGAATATATTCATTTGTAAGCGCTGCCATTTTGTTCAATCAAATATCTACATTTCATCTAGAAGTAACTCTAGTAATCAACTCTAAAATAGTCTTCATATTCTTTAAGATCATAGCGTCATTGCCCTACGATTGGCCCCCTCGTCGTCTCCTGGCCTGTTCAATCCTCCGTGTGCTGTTGATTCCGCTCATGATGATGTGTGCCACGCCCCGTCTAGGACCAATACTGAACGGTGAAGGGTGGGCCATGCTAATATCATTGATTCTAGGGGTGACCAACGGTTACTTTGGCAGTGTCCCTATGATATTAGCCTCCACCAAGGTGCCAGATGAACAAAAGGAGCTTACAGGTAAAATGCGCCTCTGTATAACATATAACATAACATAACCTTCACAAACCTCTTTTTGTTCGTTCGTTCGACATTGTGGCATGATTTTTCCACTATCGGGCGAACGGACTGGGCATCAAGTATTTGGTTGCGTGAATGCTATTTTAAGTATCTTGTTCTTTATCAAAAAATATATCGTAGTTCTTGTCACATCTCCGACACGTATGTACATGTACATGTATGTGTGCATTCGTACCTGTCAAGTTCGACTTGGTTCATATTGTTCGCGTGTGCCTAAACGAAAGACGTACTATCACATTAGAAACCATGAAGAAAAAAAACTGTCATTTCAGGAAATATGATGACGCTTACCTACAGCATTGGTCTGACAACCGGAAGTGTCATGGCGTACGGCTTAGACGATTGGCTCGGACCTCGCCTTCCGCACGACCCCTGCCTGGTAAACAATGCCACGCTAGTCGACCTACTCAACGGAACGATATCGAGTTCATCGTTTGGATAAATGCACATGATACAAACGTATAGGCTTTTCTGATTTTTGTTTTCGAACACAAACCAAACACTAAAGGCGCTGGACATAAATAAATACTGAGATGGGCAAATTTCCAGGTCCATGTTGGCCATTCCACCTTTGCCATAATGCAAACAATATTTAGCATAAATGTCTGCAACAAGCAGGTTGTTGAGATGGCACTCGATAGAATCAAACGATAGAATCAAACGATCGTTGTCATGACTGGTTTCTAAAATATTAATCTGTAAAAAGTAGAGTAAAATAGAATAAAATAGAGTGAAAATGAAACGAGAAAAAATACTTGCACCATACGGTAGAAAACATTAGCACTTTTGAAAAATGATAAGAATAATTATAGTAAATTAAGATACCTGAGATAATACTGGAATTGTTTCAGCTGATGGTGAGCTTACAAACTGCAGTGACCTGACATGATTGTTTCCAATAGAGAGCCATATGTAAGGCTTTTGTACAGGAACTGTTTTGTTTCTTTCCATACATCTGTCTCCTTACATAAATGATCAGTTGCATTAGCTGTTTCCAGGACTAATGTTCGTTGTAAGGAGTTTTTTTTTTTGTCACCGCCTAGTCTCCCTTTTTGTATTGATGAATATTATACAGTATAACGGACGCTATATAACGTAACTTATTGGGTCACTATTTCGTTAACTTGATCTGGAAGCTACGTTGGTCCTAGGATTTCTCAACGACATAGTGTACAAGGTATCCAATGGGAAAGACAACAGCACAAGGCAGCAAATCATACCTTAAGCAGGGGTGAAGAGAAAAAGCGCCAGACAATTGATTTTCGTCAGTATTTTTTTTCTCGCTCTTCCACGACTACAAAAACCATTTTATCTTTACAACATTCAGCTCGAGATCGTTTTTAAAGCACACTGAAACAAGGACCAGAACTTGGTTCCCAGAGTCAGCCTCAGTTTAGCATTATAACCAGATGAAGATGCGAAGCCAAGCAATATAATGTACAATATATATTTTTGGTCAAGCTCAGTCATGGAAATTGCGGAAACCAATGTATCTACGGGTCGCCTTTGTTTCTCATGTGCTCTCTGACAGATTCCGTTCTTTTTGATTAAACATACTGGTACTGGTACTTCCTAACAAACGCGGTAGGGGCATACAATCTGTTCGTTTTTTTCCATGAGAGCCGTTAATATATGGATATGTGTGTTTTTCAGTCCTTTACCTTCAACGGAGCACTTTGAGTTTAACGATTCGGTTAAATTGTTACATGTACTAGCGACAAGAATGAAGATCATCTTGCTGTTTTTGATATCCGTGGTAATGCTTTGCGAAATAGCGGAAGGTAGGTTATATTAGATCTATATACCTGATTACGGTATTAATTGCAATCGACTTGAGTTAATGATTTTAGAAAGATAAGAGATTGACTGGCGTTATAACATTTATACCTAAGAAAAGTGACAATAATAACCGAGCGTATTCCTTTTTTTTTGCTTGTTTTTGAGCAGCCTTCACTGACTGTAGTTTAAACGCATCATACCCTCACAAATGTAGTCAGATTTATAATATTAATTAATACGTTTAAAATATCTACATACACTGGTACAAAACGAAAAGTTATAATAATAATCTTCAAAAGTGACAATACGGATAATAATATGTGACTTTGTAGTGTAGAGCAGCTTCATTAGCTATGTTATTGTAATAGACTTGTGAAGATTCTTTTGTCTATAGCTACTTATATTTGTCTGGTCTTACCAGCCAATATTTCGTCTGCTTGCATGCAGACTTCATCAGGGAATGAGGTTGTGATAGGTGTGACGAAATATTGGTAAGACCAGGCAAATGTAAGTAACTACAGACAAAAGAATCTTTACAAGTCTATGTGACTTAGTAATATTGAACCCAAAAATAAGTGGTCATTGTTCTATTCAAACAGGATCCCAACCACCTTGTGATAGCAATGACGATTGCCATTGTGTTGCTTACCCCGGCACTGGATGTTATGGCGTTTGTGTCAAACAAGAAGGCCAAACCCCGTATTGCTGGAGATACTTGTACCCTACCTAAGGCTAAATGGTTCCATTTCGCCCCCCCCCCTCCCCCCAAGGCAACGGACACCATATTACGAGATTGGCAGTAATATTTTACGATACAATATTGTTATGTAACACAAGCCCTGGATAATGAACTGTCAGAATCATAGTCAAATCAATTGTGCAAAATTTAAACAGTGACATACTTGGTCAGGTCAAAGATATCATCTATATAGAAATGGGTAGATTTGAATCATGTTCTTTACCGCCGCTACACTTTGTGTGGATAGATGTATATTCAGAGCTCGTTTTCAGTCACACTGAGAATAACAGTTGAATAAATTTACCAAAATGAACGTCAGCAGTACTAGGTTCCCAGAGTCAGATTCAGGGTTGCATGATAACCAGATGAAGATGCGAAGCCAAACAATCTAATGTATAATATATTTTTGCTCAAGCTCAACCATGGAAATCGCGGAAAACGAGGTATCTACGTGCCGCCTTTGTTTCTCATGTGCTCTCTGGCAGATTCCGTTCTTTTTTCACTAAACATACCGGTTCTTCCTATCAAAAGTGGTAAGGACATATAATCTGTTCGTTTTTTACATGAGAGCCGTTAATATATGAACGTATGTGAACGATCGGTGTGTTTGTCAGTTCTTTACCTTGAACGGAGCACTTTGAGTTTATCGATTCGGTTAAATTGTTCACTAGCGACAAGAATGAAGATCATTTTGTTGTTTTTGATTTCCATGGTAATGCTTTGCGAAACAGTGGAAGGTAGGTTATATTAGATGTATTTAACTGATTACAGTATTCAAATCGACTTGAGTTAATGAAAAATAAGAAAATTACTGGCGTAAAATGATTTCTTAACAAATAAAAGTGATAATAAAAACCGAGCGTACATGTATAATGCCACTGTTAGCTAAGGGTACACACGGTTGGGTGACGGTTCCCTGCTTTTGTCATTCATGTCCTTTTACAGATGTTGTTGCCATGAGTGCAGCCTGTCGAGCAGCATTTATGTTTCAAGTGGCTTTCTGAAATAAGTCCTAGGAATATTAAAGCCTTACTTAAGATTTATTACGTTTTTTAGGGAAATCACACGTGTCACCTTTGACACAGAATAACGCTAACATCAGGCAGTAATAAGTCCTAGGAATATTAAAGCATTACTTAAGTTTTATTACGTTTTTTAGGGAAATCACACGTGTCACCTTTGACACAGAATAACGCTAACATCAGGCAGTAATAAGTCCTAGGAATATTAAAGCCTTACTTAAGATTTATTACGTTTTTTAGGGAAATCACACGTGTCACCTTTGACACAGAATAACGCTAACATCAGGCAGTAATAAGTCCTAGGAATATTAAAGCCTTACTTAAGATTTATTACGTTTTTTAGGGAAATCACACGTGTCACCTTTGACACAGAATAACGCTAACATCAGGCAGTAATAAGTCCTAGGAATATTAAAGCCTTACTTAAGATTTATTACGTTTTTTAGGGAAATCACACGTGTCACCTTTGACACAGAATAACGCTAACATCAGGCAGTAATAAGTCCTAGGAATATTAAAGCCTTACTTAAGATTTATTACGTTTTTTAGGGAAATCACACGTGTCACCTTTGACACAGAATAACGCTAACATCAGGCAGTAATAAGTCCTAGGAATATTAAAGCCTTACTTAAGATTTATTACGTTTTTTAGGGAAATCACACGTGTCACCTTTGACACAGAATAACGCTAACATCAGGCAGTAATTCTTTTTTGAGAGCTGGCGTTTTATACAACTTATCATTTCAGGCGGAATACTGTCAAGGAGCCCATGGATAGGTGGTGGTAAGTCGTCAATTGCTGGGAGCCAATGATTCTTTATGTATTATTCAGTAGCTAAAATGGCACTTTAGCATCACGCATATATTGCCTATATGTTATCTTTTAAAACTTCCAGAGTTTGTTGACAGAAGCATGTTTGGTCTAGTGTACATGTATTCCTGTTTTTCTTTTGCTTGTTTTTGAGAACCTTGAGCAATCTTCATTAACTGTAGTTTAAACACATCATACCCTCACAAATGTAGTCAAATTTATATCATTAATTAATACATATTTTTTAAAAATCCACATACACTGCTACAAAACAAAATATAATAAAAACTGCAAAAGTGACAATGCGGATAAGTATTTGTGACTTTGTAATGTGACCCCCAAAATAAGTGGTCAATGCTCTATTCAAACAGGATCCCAACCACCATGTGATAGCAATGACGACTGCCATTGTGTTCCCTACCCTGGCACCACATGCACTGGCATTTGTATCAAACCAGAAGGCCGAACCCCGTATTGCTGGAGATACTCGCACACTATTCAAGGTTAAATGGTTCAATTTCGGCCCCCATAGCAACGGACTACGAGTAATATTTTAATAACGATACAATATTGTTATGTAACACAAACCCTGGTTAATGAACTCTCGATCTCAGAATCAATGTCACAGATGTTGAACAAAATTCAAATAGTGACATACTTGGTCAGGTCAAAGATATCATCTATATAACAATGGGTACATTTGGATCATGTTCTTTACCGCCGCTGCACTTCTAGAGGATAGATGTATATTCAGAGTTCATTCGCAATCACACTAAGAAAAACAGTTGAATAAATCTACCGTTATGAACGACAGCAGTGCTACTGCAAGATATACTTGGTATACCTGTGTCACTGTATAATATTACGGCTGTACCGGTACATTGTAGGGGTCGATTAAAACCATGCTAAATAAAAATAAAATGCAAAATTTCCAACGTAGTTTGTAATGAGATTTCTTTGCCCGCTTCTGAACATAAACTTGCAAATACTCAAAGTCTGTAGGCCTAGGTGATTGTGGCTACAGTTCGTGTTTTGATCCCTACCATGGTTTTCATAAAGAGCAGCGTTTCTGAATAGATCGTAACAGCAGTCTACCAGAGGCGGGAACTTTGCTGGGTCAAGATGGCAGCCTTGACCATAGGAGTGTCACTGAAAACTAGATGCTGATCAAAAAAATAAATTCACCCTTTCTACTGAAATATGTTATATGACATATAATCTGCTTTGTATAGTACACTAGTATTTTTTACTATAGTACCGCTATATTACTATTGTGCGCCATATTTTGTCAAAGCATATCACCTCATAATTGTTGCCTAGGTTTTATCAAATACATGTTTTTTAAGCAGTGAAGCCGTGATCATATCAACCTTCATTCAGAAATAAACTTTTATTTCCTTTCATTCCACGCTCGTACATCCAACAGCAAGTAAAAACAAAATGAACAAGCAAAAGATCTAAGCGATTTTTGTATGGACGTATTACCTTTTTATAAAGCTAATAAGTCTGATTTTGGATTATACATGGTATACGTTTCCGTGTACCTTTTGTCGCCATGATAGGTGGAACAATCGATCAGAGAATGTCAGCTTAACACAAGGGCGGTGTGTGTTGAACCAACAGAAGTTATACACCAACACGCATGCATTATACTCTTGCATCAAAACCATTGCATAAACGTGTATTAACTCGCCCTTATGAAAATTCGTTTCTCCGTCACCACGTTAAGCATTGGCAATGAGAAGTGGTACATGTAGAGATATATCCCTCTTATCATCTAATGGTCTCTAATACTGCCTGTTAAAAAAATTGAAAAAGAGTTTTTTCAGCTATTTTGTATCAGGCTAGTACCGACCCCTGTGATCAGAGAGCATAGACATATTTCCACACGGGACAAAATTTAATCTTATTTCTCGACCATCAGTCGATAATAATTCAGGGGCGGATCCAGAGATATTTTCTGACAGTCTTCCTAATTATCTTTGTTGATCCGTTTCTAATTTCTGACCGTCTACCAAAACAAAAAAATAGATACCCGTCAAAGTAAACTTGAAAATATGACCGTCTTCCGGAAGACCCAGAAGACGCCCTAAATCCGCCGCTGAATTATTTTCACACTTCACAAAAGACCCCTAATTTTGGACCACGTGGCTATAACCTATGTATAACTTCCATGCACAGCAAAATGATCAAATATATCCGTCTCTGAAACGTTATAGTAAATGACATGAATACTGTAAAAAATTTAAAAAAGTATTAAGGTAGAGTTAAGTGAATGACAAATTGATATTTTATGTGCAAAGCATTTTAAATAACTAATGTTTCAATGTCAGCACCTGAACAATTTTATTGCTATTATGTCATATTTTCTCTCTGCGCCAACTTAATCTGTCTGCACTACCTACCCGCAGCAATCTCTATAAAACAAAATGAAGAAAAGTAGCAAATTTCAAACAAAATTATGAGTAGCGTCTAGTTTTATGTCAAACAAAAACATGTCGAGTTTGCTTTATAAATTGTTGTTCAAATTTTTTCAACGAAAACAGAAAGGCATAATAGCGGGCAAAACATTTGAAAAGAATCATGTAAGTGTGATTTTTGTTTTATCGCTCCTAATGATATAATGGCGTTCGGTTCATCTTTGAACAAATTATATTTGAAAACAGTCTTGGGAGGAAGGGGGGCACCAGAGCAAATTGTATATTTCTTCTTACATAATTAACCAATTGAATTAGCTGCTTCCACGACAAATATTCATTGTAATAGGTTTTTTGTCACCGCCTAGTCACCCATTTTGCATTAATGGATATTATACAGTTACAGTAAGTTACGTTATATAACGTAACTTGTTGGGTCACTATTTTGTCGAACGTGATCTGGCAGCTACGTTCGCCTTAGGATTTCTGAACGACATACAAGGTATACAAGGGGAAAGACAACAGCACAAGTCAGCGGATCGTACCTAAAGCAGTTGTGAAGAGAAAATACGCCAGACAATTGATTTTCGTCATTGTTTTTTTTTTCTCTTCCACGACTGCAAAACCATTTTATCATTATAACGTTCAGCTCGAGATCGTTTTAAAGCACATTTAAACAAGGATCAGAACTTGAAGATGCAAAGCCAAGCAATCTAATGTACAATATATTTTTGCTCAAGCTCAATCATGGAAATGGCGGAAACCGAGGTATCTACGTGCCGCATTTGTTTCTCATGTAATTCCGTTCTTTTTTACTAAACATACTGGTCCTTCCTAACAAATGAGGTAAGGACATACAATCTAATCGTTTTTCCATGAGAGACGTAATATATGAACGTAACGATAGGTGCGTTAGTTAGTTCTTTATCTTGAACGGAGCAGTTTGAGTTTAACGATTCGGTTAAATTGTTCACTAGCGACAAGAATGAAGATCATTTTGTTGTTTTTGATATCCGTGGTAATGCTTTGCGAAACAGTGGAAGGTAGGTTTAATTAGATCTATTTACCTGATTACGGTATTAATTGCTCTCGACTTGAGTTAAAGATTTCAGAATATATTCTCAACTAATAAAAGTGACAATAATAACCGAGCGTATTCCATTTTTTCTTGTTTTTGAGAACCTTGAGCAACCTTCGCTGACTGTAGCTTAAATGCACCATACACTCACAAATGTAGTCAGATTTATATTATATTATATTATATTATATTATATTATATTATATTAATTTGTACGTTTTAAATATCTACAGATACTGCTTTAAATCAAAAAGTTATAATAATCTTCAGAAGTGACATGTGACTTTGCAGTGTATAACAGTTGCATGAGCTGTGTTATTGTAATGGACTTGTGAAGATTCTTTTGTCTACAGCTACTTATATTTGTCTGGACTTACCAGCCAATATTTCGTCTGCTTGCCGCCAGACTTCATCAGGGAATGAGGTTGTGATAGGTGTGACGAAATATTGGCTGGTAAGACCAGACAAATATAAGTATATAACTATAGACAAAGGAATCTTTACAAGTCTATGTGACTTAGTAATATTGAACTCAAAAATAAGTGGTCATTGTTCTATTCAAACAGGATCCCAACCGCCTTGTGATAGCGATGACGACTGTCATTGTGTTGCCTACCCTGGCACCGGATGCTTTGGTTTTTGTATGAAACCAGAAAGCCAAACCCCGTATTGCTCGATATACTTGTACCCTACCGGAAAATAAATGGTTCCATTTCTGCCCCCATAGCAACGGACACCATGCACTGTATTACGAGTTTGGCAGTAATATTATAATTACGATATAATATTGTAATGAAACACAACATAATAATGAACTTCCAGAATCATAGTCAAATCTATTGTGTAAAATTCAAATAATGACATACTTGGTCAGGTCAAAGATATAATCTATAAAGAAAAGGATACATTTGGATCATGTTCTTTACCGCCGCTGCACTTTGGTCTTCGTGAGGATAGATATATATTCAGAGCTCGTTCTCAATCACACTAAGAATAACAGTTGAATAAATTTACCACAATGAACGACAGCAGTGCTACTGCAAGATATACTTGGTATACCTGTATCACTATATTGTATTTCGGTAGTACCGGTGCATTGTACTGGTCGATTAAAACCATGTTAAATAAAAAATATAAGATGCAAAATTTCCAAGGTAGTTTGTAATGATATTTCTTTTCCCGCTTCTGAACATAAACTTGCAAATACTCAAAGTCTGTAGGCCTAGGTGATTGTGGCTACAGTTCCCGTTTTGATCCCATGGTTTTCATAAAGTACGGCGTTTCTGAATAGACCGTTGCAGTAGTCATCCATGGGCGGGAGGTTTGTATGGTCAAGGTGGCAGCCTTGAGTTAAGTGAATTACAAATAAATATTTTATTCTTAGAACATTTTTAATAAGCATTCTGTACAATTTTTTAGTATAGCATGTTTTCCTCTGTCAGCACTACCTACCCGCAGCAATCTCTATAAAACAAAATGAACAAAAGGTACCTAATTCCAAACAAAATTATGAATAGCGTTTAGTTTGATCTTAAACAAAAACTTGGCGAGATTGCTTCATTAATTGCTGTTCAAAAATTTCAACGAAAACAGAAAGGCATAATAGCGGGTAAAACATTTGAAAAGAATCATGTAAGTGTGATTTTTGTTTTATCGCTCATAATGATATAATGACGCTCGATTCATCTTTGATCAAATTATATTTGAAAACAGTCCGGGGAGGAGGGGGGTGGGGGTGGTGCCACCAGGGGCGCAGTGCAGGTGCGCACTAGGTCCTTTACATCAACAGGCACGCCATGTATACGGTACTTCTGCTATGAGACGCATTGCACCAGCTGTGTAATACTATAAGATTTAAGAAAATTTCTTCAATCAACAGCTTTATGTATCATTTAATTGTTTACCTCCATCTCAGTTTTGCATAGCGGAGAGGACTTCCATGCCCTATTTGATACCCAGGCGTATCTGATATTGGATAGTTTGGAAGTGATTTAATTCTTTTCTTTACTGTATGGAGAGCATTACTCAGCGTATTTTCAACTACATTTTTTATATAAACCCTACAATCCACGCGCTTCCGTCACTTTGATCTCTCGATTATCAAGTAAAAACAATTATATTAGGCGTTGGAAACAAAAATGGCAGATTTGTGCCCCTCCCACTTCGACCCGAAGGATTCACCGAAGGTAAGACTGTAACGGTAATCGCAAGGAACAGATCGTCCATCTTCCAGCCGCGGCTCTAATTGTGTTTGTTGCGCACATATTCGTAGTTTTCAACCAGTGCTATGTGTGTACATTTTTCTGTTTATTATTAAACGCAATAACTGATAACGAGGCTTATGGAATATGATGATTAGCCTTAACATCAGTGCATGAACCTTTTTATGCCTCCTTAAACTCTAGTATTAATGCGTTAATCTCAATTGAAAAGAGAGAAAAGATCAATCGGTACTAACTTTTCTTGATGGCCTTATCCTTTATAATGAGTTTCCTAATTAAACCCATATCCGTCCGTAACTTTTTATTGTTTTGAGTTTTGCAGTTATCCAACAAACCAACAAAGGCAAAAAAAAAAAAAAAAAAAAAAATAGCCTCCTTAGTGGAGGTAAGAATTCTTAAGTTGATTCACCTGTTTAATATGGCAGGAGAAGAATACGCTCTTCACTAAATGTTTGTTTTGTAATTCAAGTGTTTAAGTACACAGAACTTATCGCTAACGGAACAGCGCAGTAATATGGCGATAGCATTTTTGAAGTCGGTTAATGCATTCTTAGCATTATACTTTAATTCTCTCCTGTCATCCCAGCCCCAAGTGACCACGAAGAATGGTGTAATACAGGGAATTGTGGAAACAGTCCAGGGACAGCCTGTCAATCTGTTTCTTGGTATTCCTTTCGGTGACCCACCTGTAGGAAGCCTCAGATTTATGAAACCCCAGCCTGTATCCAACTGGACTGGCATTAGGAACACGACTGCCTATGGCGCAGTGTGTATGCAGGAGGAAATGTTAATTTCTCATGGTACTCAGGTAATTATTAAGGGCAGGAGGGAAGAATGGATGATTGCTTGGTTGAATGAAAGTGTGTGTGTGGAGAGAGAGAGAGAGAGAGAGAGAGAGAGAGATTTGTGGATCTTATGGAGGGAAAAGAAGTGTACTTTGTCAAACATGGATCTATTTATTGCAAAGATACTGCCTTTATATAGATCACATGGATATGGTATGTGATTCTCGCAATGAACAGTGTCGATACACCATGTTTTACCACCTTTATATAAGTTTCTTACACGTAATTTCAGTAGCAATAAAGATTCTTGCAGATTCTTGGTATTTTCCGGTCCATAGCCTGCGGTCAAGCGTTTTCTTTCGCGTTGGTCAACGTTATCTCTGAGGTTCCCAATACCTTCAGGTCCGTAGCAATTTCAAAAAGCGCGGGAGGGGGGCTTTTTACTGAAAAAGTGGACCTTTTACAATGAAATCTTCTCGTACCTAGATAAATTTACTTAGCGGCAAAAAGGGGGGGGGGTCTTTTGAACCCCCAAACCCCCCTGGCCACGGACCTTTATTTAGTTTGTTTCCATGGGAGACCATTAGGGAGATATGCGGCATCGCTTTCAAGTGGGCTCGGCCATATTTGATCCGCGGACCAGTTAGTCCACTTAAAAGCTAATTTCCTAATAGACAGTGAATAGATACCCCGTGGGAATTACGGAACAAGCATTCAAGTGGGTCGGTCATATTTGATCCGCGGACTAGACAGTCCGCTGTTGGAAATGCGGCAATTGTTGTACATCAGTGGTACCGATCGCAACATTGAATTGTTGTTGAAATTATGATTTTATGATTTCATAAGCCCAGTATTGGTTTTTTAATCTTGCTATATAATATTACACCACAGGATAAATCAGAGCATTCACTGACTATTTCTTCACTAGATGTCCGAGGACTGCCTGACCCTGAACGTGTTCGTTCCTGGCACCTTGAGCAACACGACCAGGAAGGCTGTGATGGTGTGGATTCATGGCGGCGGCTTCATGAACGGAGGGACCAACGTGTACCATTTTCATGAATTCGGTAAGGGTCACTGTGACCGTGTCGAGAAACGACAGCGAACTCAGGGTTTTTGTAACAGGGTACCCGTCTTCCGTTACATTTCTATAACTTAAAGGGTTAGCGTGACTAATAGAGTCTTTTCCACGAAATCGTGAGCATGCGCAGTTCGCGCCATTTTGTGCGGGACTGTTTCTCAGGGGGAAAGAGTAGAAGGGGCCTACGGTACTTTTGTAGTATACCCCCCCCACCCCCACCCTGTAACTTTTTGTAACTTTCACTTTTCAAACAGTTTTTTACATTTTAATGTTTATCTATATCAAAGCTGTTGAAATAAAATGCTTTTGTAATTACCTGTGGACTTTTTATTAGTGTTAATCACGTTTAATCCAGCCCATTGAAATATAAAGTTAGAATCTTCAATTTACACCCGCAGTCAATAATTTGCAGCATTTTCGTTGGCTAACTCTAAGCTAATTTTATGTGAACAAGTAGCTCATAATAATTTCACAGAGGAAATCTAAGTATACAATGTATCAATCCTATGTTCACATAAAATAAGGTAGAGTTAGCCAACGAAAACGCAGCAAGCTGCGGTTACATTGTAAATTTTCACATTGTATTTCAATGGGGTGGATTAAACGTGATTAAAACTAATAAAAAGACCACAGGTAATTACAAAAACATTTTATTTCAACAGCTTTGACATAGGTGCAAAAGACACTGTAAAAAAAATGTTTGAAAAATGAAGGATTCAGAAAGTTACAGGGTGGGGGGGGGGGATATACTACAAAAGTACCGAATGTCCTATCTTTGCTGTCGATTAGGTACGTTTTTAGTTCTTTCATTGAAAAGTCATCAGGTACTTCTGCTAATTTTCTATTCCAACTGCTCCCATGAATGTGTTTTCGAAAAAAATCAGGTGCAAACATGTTACGAAACTTTGAAAATTCAGATTGAAATGAGCACTCCTCGATATGGCGTCCGTCGTGTACACTCCACACTTTCCCCCTGAAACTTCAAATCCCGCAAAATCTCGCGTTCCCACGGATAATTTAGCGGAAGTCACGTGACCGTGGAAAAGCCTCTATTGGCTCAAACTCTGTGAATGTGAAACCAGGGCTCCGTATCTCGAAAGGTTCGCTATGTTGCGCACGTGCGTTAGTGTCTCGATTCCATGGCCCCGTATCTCGAAATAGAATCGGTTATGGAATCGAGACACTAACGCTCGTGCGCAACATAGCGAACCTTTCGAGATACGGAGCCCAGGCGTCTCTTGTTATGCAGCACCACACCACGCAAAATCAACCCGTCTTAATATTTTTCTTAAACCTGCACTGGGTCCTCCTTTTCAGCTATTCAAGGTGACGTCATCGTAGTATCAGTCAACTACCGCTTGGGTGCATTTGGATTCTTGACCACTGGTGACGTCAACACGCCTGGTAACGCTGGACTCTGGGATCAAATAGAGGGACTGAAGTGGGTGAGAGATAACATAGAAAACTTTGGCGGAGACCCTAATAAGTAAGTGCTTAATAACTGTCAATGGTAGACACTTTTTATCTGCACCAATGTCGTCAGGTTCTATATGGTAGGCACATTTTTGGACATATTATCTAGATTAATGCATATAAAAAAACATTCTGATTATAGCTACTGTTTTGGTTTTTTAAGAAAATTAAAATGTTTTTAATACTTGTCTCAAAAGGTAAGCAAATTCAAATCAATGAAAACTGATATAAATATAACCGGTAAGCTGTTCAGCGCCAAAAATACAAAAAGCGTTTTCAAATAAGAGAAGTAAGAGTCGGCAAAGTAACGTGTGTTCTAATTCACTTTCGATCCACTAATTGGGTTTTACTGTATGTCTTCGTTAAATTCTTTGAAATATTTGCCAGTAGTGATGAGTTTAATGTTTAACACAGTTTTATGTAATAGTTGTCCACTTGTAGCATATATCAAAATTGTCATTTCAAGTGTGACCATCTTCGGTGAGTCGGCAGGTGGCAGTTGTGTCTCACAATTAGCCATGACATTAGCCGCTAGAGGTCTCTTCCGTCGCTTTATATCCATGAGTGGCACTGCGCTGACCGAGTCGGCCTGGGTGAAAGACGGTGCCGATATTGCTACCAAAGTTGGACAGAATCTTGGGTGTAATGCTGCAGCCTCAGAAAAGGCAAAGTTGGCAGCTTGTCTCCGCGACGCCAATGCGACCGCCCTGCTCAAAGCGTCAGCTCGGGAAGTGTTCCCTAGGCATGTTACAACACCATTTGGTCCTGTCGTTGATGGCGACATGTTTCCTCTAACTGTGTTGGAAATGCTGAAGGATAGCAACTCGGACGTGGTGAGAAACTTCTTGTCTCTGGACTACATGGGCGGATTCACGAACTCTGATGCAGGAGTCTACCTTCTTGTGCTACCCTTTAACACCACCCTTGGCGTTCAGCCCAGTTATATGAAGGATACCTTAATCCCTCAGTTTGCAGCGGAGGTGTCCTCCTACCACCAAGATGAAATAGCACGGAGACTTAGAGGACTTTATTACGACGCAAGTGCCGACATGGCAGAGACTGGACGTCTGATGGTCAACTACTACACCGATACCCTTTTTGCTGTGTCTACAGTTGGCTTCCTCAGATATCATCTCATGGCACCAGGTGGCTTCACCTATCTTTTCTATTTCACCAAGGAACCCTCGTTCCCGCATTTGGTACCTGTACCTGCCTGGTTTGAGGGAGCAAACCACGGGGACGATCTCCTCTTTATGTTGGGCTTAGAAGTTGATGTTTTGATAAACAATATTAATTTCACCGAGGCAGAAAAGAATATTTCCAGAGCCTTTATGACCTACTTTGCGAATTTTGCAAAGACTGGGTAAGTCTGAATGCACGTGTCAACGCTTAACCTTCAAACTATACGTTGTAGATAACTTTATCATTATTGAATTAAACATGTATATTCGAGGTTAAGTGACGTCACCAAATTTAGGTATATGAGCCAAATTTACAGGCAAGAGACGAAGTATATACATTCGCAGTGAGAAAAAATGGTAGGCTATTATAATCTCAGTAATTACATGAGTATCTTCCATTATTATTATTATTAATAATTATCATAGTTAATTTTTGTACCTTTACAGAAATCCTAACACCCCTGATGCAGTCCCAAGCCCGTGGCCAGGCTATACGCATG
Source organism: Lingula anatina (assembly GCF_051362555.1). Lineage (NCBI taxonomy): Eukaryota > Metazoa > Brachiopoda > Lingulata > Lingulida > Lingulidae > Lingula > Lingula anatina. The sequence continues at coordinate 18,761,617 of NC_141773.1, read as the reverse complement.
CGGATGAGGCGTATCTAGACATCGGTGACGTCATACTCAATGAAACTGACGTCATACCAGAGCGTATTGACCTCTGGTTAGACACCGTCCCTGCCATAATCGCCAAACCGACCACTTCCGCTCCGCCTACCACGCCAGTGGCCAGTGATGGGAATCTGGACCTAATTAGCACTATGCTTGTTGCTCTTATCTTGCTGAACACATTGATATCATTTCCTTAAATGCACTCCATTGTTGACTGATCTTTTCAGTGAATCAGAGTGACCTCTATTTTGCATAATTTTAAAATGCCGTATAGTGTTTTGTTATTTACCTGTAAAAAAGGAAGTGTCGTTTATGTCTGTAAAGTAGTGTTTTATACTCTTTGAGTTTATAACATTAGCATAAATAGCTTTTTTTCTGTCATAATATGTAAGTGGTCAGTGTAAGCTCTACATGGATAACCAAATTTGGACGTGGGGACTGTTTCACGAGACAGTTTTACCCCAAAGGTGATCTAACACAATATAACAGGAAAACAAAAGAACAAAAGACTAAAAGTTGCTCTTAACTTTTAGATTTGAAAATTTTGTCTTCTTCGGTAGTCCTGTAAAAATTATGTAACTCTTGATCTGCGATATCAGCCCATGTCTTTGTTTGCTATACACACATGTAGGACAGGCGCAATATTCCATTTGAGTAAACAACAATTGACACAGTTCGTGGTCAAAATGGGCTGAAAAGAGTGAGTTTCCAGTTAAGACCAACGTCCGATATCAAGTCCTGTTGTGAGGCCAGTCCATGGTGCAAATTGTACGATAATCATCGTCTTGATTGACACTGCTGGGAACCAAAAGCTATCTGACCTTCTGCGGATACAGGCCTACCCAACTGCCAGACTCGGCACATAAGGATCCTGAATCAACCAGTATATCGGACCACACTACCCGTTTTCAAGGTGTGTGTCAGATCGCATTTCGGAGTACCAGTCAGAACACCGACAGGATGAGCCCGCGGTCGTCCTACAAAATTTGTTTTGATTAATTCAGGATCCTTATGTGCCGAGTCTGGAAGTTGGGTAGGCCTGGGATAGAGTCCAACATAACATTTTCTTGTGGAATGGCGTTTTATTGTTGATAGAATACATGTATATATAAGGATAATTGCGCTGTCTTTGCCACCATGTTTCTGATAACATTCCATTAAAACAAGTCTTGTTTGAAATGGATTGTAATATAATGAAAAAAATTACAACTCTTTTTCAATGAAAAGGTACTGAAAAATAAAGCACTCTATACGCCTATAAGGTGCTCACTGAGCGCTCTTGTGCTTTTAGGGGTTATGACTTTAATCTCCATGCATACACATAAATTGAATAGGTAAAATTTAACAAATTCAAGTGCCTACGTGTACCTACATCCTAGAATTGTTTTTAAAATCTTTGAAATCGCTGTTAAATTGATTTGAAAAAAGGCCTTATTATAACTGAATTCATCGCAGCTGGGATTGTACTGTTAACACCGCACCGCAGGGAGAAATCTTATCTATTGAACTCTGCACTCACCTTTTGACATACGTTATGATAGGGTATGTCAAAGTCTATATCACTCACTGTCATCCCGCGCAAAACGACTTGCTGATTTCACAGTACGGGCAATAGAAATGAAGGGCAGACACGTAACAAGCCTTACCCTAACGTTTTGTATTCTAACAACGTTTCTATACAGGCAAGTTAGCAGCCAGGGGCTGGTTAACACCACGAATGGTACCTTGAGTGGGATCAGGGAGATGATTGGCGGGAAACCAGTGCACCTGTTTCTGGGTATTCCATATGCCAAGCCCCCCGTAGGCGAGCTCCGGTTTAAGAATCCACTGCCCGCCCTAAACTGGACAGGTGTCAGGAATGCCACCGAGTTTGGAGACACCTGTATGTCGGCGTCCCCAGTGTCGCCTAAGGTAGGTGGGTATTGCAATATATCCAGCCGGGATGGGTTTCCAAACAAGCGCCCTCCGCAGGGTGGGAAACCGTATGACAATCTAAGACGAGTGGTGGTATGTGCTGGCGGGTTGACTGGTCACGTATAAGTTGGTTGGTATATACTTTAGGTCTCAAAACAACCGTGGTGAAAATACAACTTTCAGTTTTGTTCGATATCAGTAATTACACTTTCATGAATGTCCGTTTTATCTGATTACAAGCCGACGTGCAAAGAGAATCTGGGCCAGAAACATTTCGGAAGAATGGGAAGGTGGGGGAAAAGATCCCTTGCTATTGAAACATTCATTATATCATATGCCATGCACAAATCCGCACATTATATCTAATTGTTAAGATTATGTACAAGGAAAAACTGATTCTACGGGGAACGTTCAAAGTTTAGATGAATAATATTATGACCCTGTTGTTATCGTCACTTTATTCCATCGTCTCACTGTACATACAAACATAGCCTGCGTGACGATAATCAAAGTACATGAGTTGAAAAACAACATTGATTCATGGCATGGTTCACCTGAATCAAAGTTTTTAAAAATAATCGGCACAAGAAATAACACCGTTTTTGACATTTTAGATGATAGACAGACAGACAGACAGACAGACTGACTTATGGATAACATTAGGGTCCTTTCTTTTCAATTTGCAACCCTAGCTAGCTGTCTAACGTGAGGTTCACTTGAAATCCCGTATTGGCAATTCTTTTATTAAACTGTTTGTCCTCCTTCAGTCTACTTGATACATGGTTATGTAAACAACTTGGTATTTATTTTGCGTCATTTTTACCTGTGTCTCTTTCAATCATGTCTATGTATTTTTAAAATTAATCGGAATCACGTTTGCCAGGTACACTGTATTTGACTTGTCATCCGTAAATGTGCGGGTCATATATTATTTAAAGAACTATCAAAAAACTACACTACCGAGCGACAGGCAGATCTGCTCTTTATTGTCTGGCACGTACGGTGTGACTGTTCTGTGATCCGATATTATCCGGAGGAAAGGCTACATACATAGAGGAAGCCTTACACGTTAAACCTGGGGTTGCTCAATGGAAAAAAATAACAATCGAGAGCATTATATAGCGTCAATAAAACAGAGATTGTGGCTTTTTTTATATGTAAAGATACACAATGTATCTGTACAAATGAAGACGGTAAGGTATACTAACGTTCTGTGTTTGCTGGGAGGACGGCTGGGGAGGTTTCTGATCCAATAGTTGAACTATACATCAATCTTATCTGTAAATATGACCTACGATTGTGACATACAAACATTGTAGTTATAGGTTGATGGAAAGGGTTGAACTTTATCATGTGGCACATTCTGTCCCCTCCTTTACCAAATAAAGGGGGGGCATAAAAGTACAGAGTTTGTAAAAGCCTCTTTCATGTACTCAGCACTGAAAAATAACTTAATTTGTAATATTTTTCAGTTTTATCTACTCCAGGAAACATTAGAATCTATTTACAAAAACACAAAATTTGCTCCGTTTTCAGATGTCCGAAGATTGCCTCACTTTAAATATCTACGTCCCAGGTGACGTCATCGACAGCGGTCATAGCAATGTGACGAAAGCAGTGATGGTATGGATCCACGGTGGCGCATACAGGTCCGGGGCGTCCACGGAATATGACTTCAGAAACTTTGGTTAGTTTTATAATACAATTTACGTCTGAATAAAAAGATTATACATAAAACCAGGCATGCACAGAAAGCATTATTTATTTATTTATTTATTTATTTATTTATAGAGACCTAAGTGCGATAATATGCCTATGGGTGAAAATTTAATTTGATAACAACCTTTGTCAATTTGCAAACCTTTTAAATGCAAATCTCACTTTATTTTTGATTTTGTCCTGCCATTCACAAGCCATCATTTTTATAATGTTTCCTATACCCAATGTAAATTTTTATATTATATAATTATCATTTCATGAATAATATTAAATGCTACCAAATATGAAATATAATTATTGTCTTCGGTTAATCTTCACGATTTTTAATTTTATCAGCCACTCGAGGTGACGTTATAGTCGTTTCAATCAACTACCGCCTCGGAGCTCTGGGGTTCCTCAGTTTTGAAGATGCCACAGTTCCTGGTAATGCAGGACTGTGGGATCAGATACAGGCCTTAATGTGGATACAAGACAACATAGGAAATTTTGGAGGAAATCCCAACATGTAAGTGGCACACAATAATACACACATATATTGTCGAAGTTTCTACAAGTTTATAATTACCCCATGTTTCCTGTCGCAATTCGGGTCAAATCGACCTGCGTTTAGCCATATTCCATGAGGTCGAAGGTGCTTGTCTCACTTATGTAGAAATATCCTAGAGTATTTTTAACCAATCAAAATAGAGAGCTTTTGTTATTTGAATCAAATTATTCCATATATAGTTGTCACTTGAATGACGGGTTTGCTGAAAGTACCGACATCTTTACACAACGAATAATTGAAACGCACGAAAAAATGTCGTCTGAAAGTCATAATAGTCAGTGCTACTATATTATACTCTCTAGGGTAACAATATTCGGTGAATCAGCAGGTGGCGCGAGTGCTTCCCAACTTTCGCTCACCACGGCCTCTCGGGGTCTCTTCCAGCGCGTCATTTGTCAAAGCGGCGTGGCTACAGCACAATGGTCGTGGGTGGCAGGTTCCTACTCAATTGCCCAGGATTTGGGTCGTCTCCTTGGCTGTACGACTACCAGCAAAATGCCCCTGCTTGCATGTCTGAAATCTGTCGATGCTGAAAAACTGATCAGCGCCAGCCGCAATGTTTCCCTGCCCAAAGGGGTGGCGTACGCCTTCACACCCACGATAGATGGCGTTATGTTCACGTCACCCGTGACACAAATGTTGCAAAAACCTGCTTCGGATGTTATGCAGCATTTCCTTTCATTGGACTTCATGGCAGGTTTCCTGAATTCTGACGGCGGAATCAGTCTACGTCTGTTGCCATTTGACATATCGGAAGGCATTTCGCCAGGATTATTACGGGGCAATTTTATCCCAGAATTTGCCAAGGACTTATCTTCGAAATTCAAAGACTTTATCACCGAGAAATTGCTTGATGTGTACTTTAATGCCAGTGCAGATAACATCACCACCGCGATGAGTTTAGTGGACATATTTACGGACACTGCCTTTGGCGTACCAACTGTTCAACTGCTAGCATCTCACGCGTCTCTGCCAGCAAGAACACGTGGTTCCAGCCATCTATATTACCTAACTATGCAACCTTCATTTCCGCACGTCATTCGTGACACGCCAGATTGGTTTATCGGTGCCAATCACGCCGATGAACTACTTTATATGCTTGGTGAAGGGGCAACGGGACGGTTTAATGTTACTTTCACCCCACCAGAGAGACTGGTGTCTACGGCCATTATGAGATACTGGAGCAATTTTGCCAAGACGGGGTAAGGTTGGCGTTGTTCTTTTTAAACCGTCATGTTTGTAAACGTCATAAATATATATATATAGCACGTTGGTAATTTTTCTCTTGTCTTCTCTTTCTCTTTTTTTTAATTTTCATCTTTAAATATTAACCTTTCCCTTTCGTCTCAGAAACCCAAACACGCCCGCATCATTACCCGCCCGGTGGCTTCCATTTACGTCCATCAACGGATCATACGTCGATATAGGGAACCCTGTCGAAGCAAGGATCAATTTACTACCAAAGCGCACGTCCCTGTGGTTCCAGATTATGCAGCTCATAGCAACTGGTGGAACTACACCTCACACACCGATGACGTCACCCACCACGCCTCATGCATCTGCAGCTTCTTCACTGACGTCATGTCACACTGTTGTTGGATTGTTCGTATTTTTTGCAGTACATACGTGTTCTGCTCTATTTAAGGGTGAGACTGCTGTTTAACGATGTACTGTTTACGTGCTGCAGACGACAGGCCTACGACAGAATGGTAGATGTATCGGATGTACATTGCAAAACAAAAAAATCATCGAAACAAATGTTCTAAGTGCCAAAAATTTAACTGAAGTTGAATAGGAAAAAAAAAACATTACGATTATCACGACGCGCATTCTTGACCAACAGGCATTCGGATTCTTGATTGGATCATAATTATTGTTATTGAATAATTGGACTGATTGATAATATAGAAAAGCCGTTTATTGCGAAAAGATACTGGTAGACCCTATGCGGACCGTCCGTCATTTCTATATTTCCTAAGGATATACGTTTTGGACTATAATTATTTGTGTAAAAGGACTAGCATGTTGCCGTTGTCACGCAGGGAGAGAAAATAGATAGTTCATTGAAAGAGTACTCTCTGCATTGGTTCTCAAAGCAATCTGACTGATAGTTATGTATAAAATATTCCTGCCTCAAAGTAAATAATTGTATGAAATGATACCGTTATGGACAGAACAAAAAGAGGTCCCAAAGATTCATTACCCGTATATCACACGTCAGAATGTATTAGCAGTTTGTGTAAATTATCTATAAGCAGCCACAACCAATGAGTTCAATGAGTAATATCCTTGTTTTACTTAGTGTCCTAAGTGACTATCACTTCACTCTCTGTTAATGTTATATATATAGTTGTAAAAAAAATTAATTCCTTTTTGTGTGTAGTATATAGTTAAACAAAAACAAAACAAACAAAACAAAACAAAACAAAACAAAAACCAAAAAACACCTAAAATTCGGTCTTAGATCCTTAAGCCCTACTGGGCCTCTTCACGGTTATTTTGTAAAACTCCGAAGAGCCCCAGTAGTGCTGAAAGATCTAAGACCAACTTTTCAGGGTTTTGTTTTGTTATTTTAATATATATGAGTAACAGCTGGTAACCAACAATATTAACTCAGAACTTCCTATAGTCAAGACAAATATATTTTATGGACAGACATTTTGTCTGCGTCTGTCGTTGCCGTCGTCGCAGCGAACTTTCAAAGACCACATCATAAGTGGAAAGCCGTTTTAACTTTATTACCTTTAACTAACCGAGTCATTTTTGTTAGTTTATATTATAAACGTCAATTTGTTATCAAATATTATGAACTTTCATTTCTGTCGTTGGAGTAAACAGTGTGCTCCAAATACTGGTTCACCTTATTTCTTGAAAAAACTCAAGACAGGTATTCAGTGGCAGGCAGCCACATGCATATTTGTAATGTTACCCAAGACTTCACATTTATGAAGCTAATGCAACGTTTACAGCGGTCTTTGACCTTTTCATGACCGAACCGATCACGAAAGTATGATAAAATCCACCCACATTGTTCGTTCTCAATTACACTACTTACACCAAACCTCGGTTGCAACTTTTTTCACAATAATTTAACATTCCTCAAAGGTCTTGCGACTAGACGTTGCCGCATGTCAAGCGCGGTCTATGACGACTTGTCACGCCTGGGTTGCCTAGGTTCGCTATTTTTTCCAACGTTAATGTACTGTGTGAATTTTTCATTTTTCAGAAATGTATCGTATTTGTTTACACCAAAATTCAGCAGACGACAGTACGTCTTTCTCATGGTGAACCCTCTGCTCCATTTTGACGATGGTATTTCCAATGATTCTTCAAGGGATGTGCTACTTTGACAAAATTGTGTCACTCTACTATTCACCCTCCTGAAATCGCGGAGTTCTTTGAAGAAGTCAGAATCTTGTTTGGCGATTGTTTTTTCCACCTTTGACTTAAAATAGTCGTAGAGTATATAGTCTGCATAATTCAGTTCCCTGAATCTTCTATCTACCAAGGGGTCACTGACTTTTTTGATAGCGGTATCATAATCCTTCGAATAAGTAGAGCCAGTTTTGTGTTGGGTGTAAAACATGTCGTGCGTTTCCCAGCACAGCATTCTTTTAAGCAGTATCAGACATTCGTCAAAATATTCCAAAACTACTACAAAGTCAAATTCTCGGTCTACATGGTATACATATGTTCTGGCCTCCTCAACTGCGTGAGGAGTGCTCTGGGTGGTGTTGTCCGGCATGTTGTATCCAAGGTAACGTATCATTCGGTTCCAAAATCGAGCTGAATCGGGGGATGCGTAGAACGCAGAGTTCGAAAAGAACGTTTCCAGTTGATTTTTCGCTCCGAGTCCAAAGGCTGCTCCCTTCTGGCGATAGTTGAAAAAAGACTTAAAGGCGCTCAATGGTTCTCTAATAATTGCCGTACGAAAGGCATCGTTTGGTACAAGGTGTTCGTGTTCTTTGATAACCTGGTATCTTACATGGCTGGCAAATACATCGTGCTTATCACTTTGATGGCCGTTCTTGTCCAGACTCCTCAACAAGGAAACCAGACTGAACTTATTTCCCAAAGGAAGCGCTGTTTTTAAGCCGTGCCGAAACCCGAATCTTATGATAATACTGGAAAGGGTGGAGCTCCCGCACTTAGGAACTTTGATGAAGAGGATGTGTTTCTTTTGGTTGCATGGTATGGGCGTGCCGGATGTGTTCCATTCGTCCCGTCGGTATCTTGGCTGAAGAACACGTTGTCTTTTATTGTAGGTGACTCCTTTATAACCTATTGGGGACCTAAAATTCAATTCAGATGACACATTATTTTTTCGGTGTTTTATCTAGTCGGTCTTAACGTCTGATCTGTTTTTTCCTAATCTGTTTAGATAATGCGGAAATGTTAATACGATATGTTATGCGATAATGTTGCCGCATCCAAAAATGCCCGGGTTGCATTTGTTTACTTGATGACGTAGTAAAAGCTGCAATATCGATTTCAAGCATAATTTCTGGCAGCTATCAAATGATCTAAACGTCAATGATATGCTGGGTGTAAGCACTATAAAATGATATCACAAAATTATTTAAATGGCTTCCCTGTGATTTTATAATAACCTTACACTTGAAATTACTCCATATTACAATGGACTGTTTACTCTGTGGCGAAGTTGTCTTTATCTTTTACTGTTACGCGAGGTTGTAAATACAACTCTTTTCATGAACTATTCTTTCATGAACTATTTATTAACTACTTTCCAATTGGTCCCCGTGTCACCTTCTTTTCATTTCTATCTCTACCTCATACAATCTCTAGCGGCATTCTCCCGTTTACATTACACGTCATTGTATAAGTATCATAAGAGCATGCAAATCAACTCAGTTCCTCTACAAAACACACCCTGTTCCTTATTCACTCAATCATGGCTGTTATTTACCAACAAAACAACTCTTAAAGACAATATCTGACAAACTAACAACTGCCTCGACAATTTATGACAGCTATTTATAATCCGCATATAAAAGTAGGGTAATTTCCGTAGCGAACGGTTGGTTTGATGGGGAGATCTCGACACCGAGTAACTTATTTTGTCAAACTTGAAAGGTGTAGAAAGTTGATGGACAGAGTAACACCCAATGCAGTCAACAAAGTAAGGAATTTCTTAGCTGACCGTTTATCTTATATTTGTCCGATATTCAGATTGATGAATTCAAGCAACGTTACATATTTTTAATTAATATTTACATGAAAAAAAACCAAAAACGTGGATTTACCCCCATCCCCCTTTTTTTTTTTTTTTTTGCTAAACGGATCTCAGACAAGATTGATCTATATAGGAACGAAAAGATTCATAATAAAGACCAGTTGCAAATTATAAAACGAACTGAGCTACTTTTAAATGGCATTTCAGGCTTGTTTACCTTTGAAAAAAACTTAAATACTCACCTCTCATCATAAGCCGGCAGCAGGTATGCAATAACATTCAGTACAAATACAGCACACAGAATTAACGAAAAGAATGTCACCCACAACTTAACTCTTCCAGGAGGCTTGGTTAAGTCGATCTTCAGTTCCATTTTGAGATGTGTATTGTGCTTCTAAATCCTCTTCAAAACAGTGAAAATTTGGGTTTACGTTTACGATGTCGGTTAATTAGACTTTTTCATGTCGAAAGAGTTATTAAATTTATATATAGATAGTGTGATCAAGCTGTTACAGTTATTATCTTTCTCTTTCATAGTAAATGAAATAGTTGACGTACCTTAATTAGTCCAATGGCTTAATTAAATATTAATATACGCAAATATGTATGGCTTGATGCAAGTATCCGGGTAGTACATAACTGTTAACCAATGTCAGAGAAAGATAATAACTGTAATACCTTGTTCACACTATCTACATATAAATTTAATAACTCTTTCGACATGAAAAGGTCTAATTAACCGACAACGTAAACGTAAACCCAAATTTTCACTGTTTTGAAGAGGATATAGAAGAACAATGTAAATATTAATTTAAAACATGTAACGTTGCTTGAATTCATCAATCTAAATATCGGACAAATATAAGATAAACGGTCAGCTAAGAAATTCCTTACTTTGTTGACTGCATTGGGTGTACTCTGTCCATCAACTTTCTTCACCTTTCAAGTTTGACAAAATAAGTTACTCGGTGTCGAGATCTTCCCATCAAACCAACCGTTCGCTACGGAAATTACCCTACTTTTTTATATGCGGACTTTAAATAGCTGTCATAAATTGTCGAGGCAGTTGTTAGTTTGTTAGATATTGTCTTTTAGAGTTGTATTGTTGGTAACTGACAGCCATGATTGAGTGAATAAGGAACAGGGAGTGTTTTGTAGAGGAACAGAGTTGATTGACATGCTCTTATGATACTTATACAATGACGTGTAATGTAAACGGGAGAAGGCCGTTAGAGATTGCATGAGGTAGAGATAGAAATGAGAAGAAGGCGACACGGGGACCAATTGGAAAGTAGTTAATAAATAGTTCATGAAAGAATATTCATGAAAAGAGTTGTATTTACTACCTCGCGTAACAGCAAAAGATAAAGACAACTTCGCCACAGAGTAAACAGTCCATTGTAATATGGAGTAATTTCAAGTGTAAGGTTATTATAAAATCACAGGGAAGCCATTTAAATACTTTTGTGATATCATTTTGTAGTGCTTACACCCAGCATATCATTGACGTTTAGATCATTTGATAGCTGCCAGAAATTATGCTTGAAATCGATATTGCAGTTTTTACTAAAAAAATCTGCCGTTGCGTCATCAGGAGTCACCTACAATAAAAGACAGCATGTTCTTCAGCCAAGATACCGACGGGACGAATGGAACACATCCGGCACGCCCATACCATGCAACCAAAAGACGGACGTGATTTCGGAAAGTTGGAGACCTCAGTTAGAACATATACATGTAGTTACCCAGCGTCGACAAAAAAAAAAAAAAAAAAAAAGAACAAAAAAAAAAACAAAAAAAAAAAACGCTCAACTGGCCATCATGTGGACTTTGGTTTTCTGTGTGCGACCTTAAACCTCGGTCACAACCGGCCGTACGGGCTCTTACGGGCTGTTTGCGTCCAAATTTTGCTCAGAATCTCACGTCCCACGCAAGTCCTTCTTACGCGATTTCGAGTTTCGAGTAAGCACGTACGGGGGATGTTGGACATGTCCAAAAGATTCTACGAATATAGCCTGGGAACAGCAAGGCCGCAAGCGCTGAGTAAAGTAAAACTCAATGTCTTATTTTGGGCCCACGCTTGAACTAAGCTTACTAAATTGATGTAAGTCTAAGATATTCATTTCATGTGTAAAAGAGATTTACTTTACTTTACTCAAAGTTTCACTTTACTCAGCGCATAATGCAATCCAAGATTCCACGGTTATTGTCAGCTGCAGATTAACGTAAAGCCTCGGTCACAACCGGACGCACGAATTTCAGGATCGTACGTCCCCTGCGATTTTTTGGGTGTTGCGGAGGCCGTGGATGTCGTCGAGGTAGAGGAAAATCTGACTTTCTATATTCGTAGAATCTATTGGACATGTCCAACATCCCCTGTACGTGCTTACGGGCTGTCTGCGAACTCGAAATTGCGTAAGGACTTGCGTGGGACGTGAGATTTTTTTTTCTTTTGTCGACGCTGGGTAATTATATGTTCTAACTGAGGTCTCCAACTTTCCGAAATCACGTCCGTCTTTTCCGTGCTTTAAAGCTCTCTCAAGCGTTCTTCTTATATCCCACGTACTAAGCATAAGTGACGCGGTAGATACAAATTGATTACTTTAAATTGTACAGTTAATTACTTTACATCGGTATTGTACAAAGAAGCCGAAATGTTACTCAAGAACTCTTGGACGACAACATGTATTATAATTTGACCTCATAAAATATCTTTATGGTCTTATGGTCGGACACGACAACACGTAACGATGCGATCCATCCCACATGGCATATCATCTAATATAGAGTGGGAAAACCAAAAATAAGACGTCAAGTGATTTGGGAAGTTCGACTTACGACAGCACTTATTCACCACTTATTCTCCGCACTCACGTCTCAGCTCCCGTGCACTTCCTGCCTAAAATGACCAGTCAGCTACACTTCCTACACCACTCTACGTAAATGACGTCACAACTTCCGGCACAATCGTTCTTTTCGATAGTCCTCTATTGTTTACTTTGTTAGTAATGGTTCTGATGGCGGTTGATGAACATACTCATATCATCTCAACTAAAACAGCCGACTCGACGGGTGAACAATCTTTTCATAGAAGATCTATGGGGATCTGAGTTAAGACATGTAGCTGACAAGCAACCAATAAAAGACGGATGGCTATCTATAGTATATAGTAATGTATAGAGAGAGCAGCAGTGTACTAATATTATACATGTATTGTGTTTTCACAATAAATTGAGTACACATGCAATAGTGTATCGTATCAAAACAGCGGCAAAAAATTCAATCTGGGCAATTTATTACAATTTACTACATGAACAAGGGGGAAGTTGAATATCTCGCAGCTAGTTTTAATGTTCCCGCCAACACCAGGTTTATAACTCATTCAGATTCGTTTTTGATTAATGTAAAGGATTCATGTTGATTCACCGTATAGATCTTGGTAATAACAGAAGTTTTTTTATGATGAATTTTTATGATTTTTTATGATTTTTATATGAATTATTGTTCATAATCCCCGAAGAAGGCCCAGGGGCCGAAAGCTCGGATTGTATTTAACAACTATAATGTAGATCTTTCTAGGTGCATCAATATATATACTTCTATAATTAATGTAAACACACGAAAAACTAAAAAAACACGAATTTTAGACCATTTTACCATACTTCCCACCTTAAGTTCGTGTTTTGATATCTGATACCGCTACAAGCATATGTTACTCTTAGTGAGTCTTTCCAGTCGCTCTGCTTGACTTCAAGCGATAAAACACTCCATATCAGAGAACACGCAGCAGGCAGCATGCAGGGGGTATTTGGAATCTAGGCCAGTAAATTCTATCATGGCGTCGCCATTACTTACAACCTTTGCAGTCATGGTGGTGAACATCGTGAGTTGCCAGGTTCAAGTTACCACCAAGTATGGCGTAATTCAAGGACGTATGCACACTATAGAGGGAAAAACGCTCAGCACGTTTTTCGGAGTGCCGTTCGCCAAACCTCCTCTGGGCAACCTTCGATTTAAGAAGCCTCAGGCTGCAGAGCCGTGGACTGGTGTGTTGAATGCTTCTGACTTTGGCAATTCCTGCATGCAGCGTGTGTCGTCAGAATTTCCATTTCCCAAAAATGTAAGTATATACTGTATAAGGACATGCAGAGAGATAATATATATATATATATATAGAGAGAGAGAGAGAGAGAGAGAGAGAGAGAGAGAGACCTCGCTATCAGTTCGCTGCACCCTTTTTCTTATAGGAGCTGTCAGAAGATTGTCTGACCTTGAACTTGTACGTGCCTGGAGACATCTACACCAACAACAGTAAGGCAGTAATGGTCTGGATATACGGGGGCGGCTACAACGCCGGGGCCTCTAAGAAATCCAACTTCACCAAATTCTGTGAGTAGGGCAATGTAGGATTGATAGGTGCCGCATATAAAATATCATACTTAAATTACCTGTTGAATATTGGCGTTTTTCTATGTTATGTTTTCTATTCTATACCCGAACACAACCGTGCAGTCCTTATCTGGAGCTACATGATGTTAGATCCTAGATTTATGTTAAGCATTCAACATAAAAAACCTTTAAGAACGGCGGCATTCTTTACCTACGTGTAGTTCCACGTAATTATATTTGACAGTGATGGCCCAGGGAGGCGACGAAGACTTTTTTTTTTTTTTTTTTTGGGGGGGGGGGGGGGGGGAGAAAGCCATGCCTGCCGGGGGTATCACACTGACAACAATAGAGTGTCGGGATTCTTAATTTAGGTGAAATAAATTACAATGACAATTATGACGTTCAATTTAAACATGGCTATTCAATCCGTTTGTCTAAGACTCTATTCCCACAGATTTTAGATCGATCTATCCCCGCGGGGAGTCTCACTAGATTACTTTCAGATAATCCGACTTAAATGTCCGTCTCGCCTACTACAAGCTGTAAGAGGGTAATTAACTTTCGTGTCCGCCCGGCTGACAGCTATTTAGCGTGAACCCCCAGGGAGTTAGGTCGATCTAAAGTAGGTCGATCTAATCTATGGAAATGGGGTGTAAGTGCATTAACGCAACGTGAATCGACTTAATTAATTCTAGCTGTTCAGGGTGACGTCATCGTAGTATCAGTCAACTACCGCGTGGGTCCGTTTGGATTCCTGACCACTGGTGACGTCAACGTTCCTGGTAACGCTGGACTCTGGGATCAAATAGAGGGACTGAAATGGGTGAGAGATAACATCAAACACTTTGGCGGAGACCCTAACAGGTAAGCAGAAAATACCAATAGTTTTACCCACAAATACAGCTGCTCTTTTCGAAATATGAAAACGTTTTTATGATAAATAAATATAGCTAACCTTAAGTACCAATAGGTCCTGTGGAGTGGTATTTTTATTACAAGTAAGAACAACTGTAAGTCACACGGTGAACGTTTCTATACAAAGTGTTTCACTAAATCTTTAGTTCTGTTGATGGTATGTTGATAATTGTTTTAAAATTACAGCTTGACTCTTGAAGATGTCGTTGGAACGGTTTCACTTAAAACACAAAAGTACTAAAATACCAGCACGCATAAAACACGTACGGATTTGATCAATCTAAAAAAACCTCTTCATCCATACACACCAGTTATTTTACATATAATCATTTAAATCAGTGACGTACATTTTGCTGGGTTTTACATTCGATTACATTCATTTCTAGGGTAACCATCTTCGGCGTTTCAGGAGGTGCAGGTTGCGTCACTCAGCTTTCAGTAACATTGGCTGCCAAGGGTCTTTTCCATCGATTCATTTCCATGAGTGGCACTGCTCTCGGCGATTGGGCCTTTGGGAACGGGCTTGAAGGCATAACTACCAAAATGGGTGACATTCTAAACTGTAATGCCTCGGCTTCAGATACCCCTAAACTTGTAGCTTGCCTTCAAAGAGTAGATAAAGCACTCCTACTGAAAGCTAGTTTGCAGGCGGCTGCTAATACCTCTGGGTTTCGTCCTGTCGTGGACGGCGACATGTTTCCTCGGCCTGTCGCCAAAATGCTGCAGGACACTAACTCTGAAGTAGCACGTCACTTTCGGTCCCTTGACTATATGGGTGGTTTTTTAAACTCGGACGGTGGAGGACTGTTCCCATTCTTCTCTTTCAATTATTCCCAAGGAATCGATCCTGATTTCATGCGGGACGTGTTGATTCCCGACGTAGCCAAGTCGATTTCTCCTCACCATCAGGCAGAGATTGCCCAAAACATACAGAAAACCTATTTTGCATCAGCATCCGGGGATTGGGGTGCCACGGCACGTGGCTACGTGGATCTCAATACCGATTTAGCGGGTGGAGTTCCCACTATCGAGTTACTTTCTTACCATCTGGCGTTGAACACTGCTGGGTCATCGTATTTGTACTATTTTACAAAGGAACCATCGTTTGGGCACTTATATCCAATGCCAACCTGGTTTCGTGGACCAAATCATGCGGAAGAGATGGCCTTCTTGCTCCATGGGGAGTTATCAAGGTCAATTAACATAACATTTACAGAATATGAGAAGGATTTATGTGACAAAATGGTGACATACTGGACGAACTTTGCCAAGACTGGGTAAGTTGTTTCATACACGTGTCACTTGGTGCCACACGTTTTAAGAGAAACAAGGTATTGTTATGTTCTGTAAAAATCTTTAATACTCAAACCAATGTAAATGTTTTTTAAGAGAAACAAGGTAAAGTTATGCTGTATGTAAATGTTTAAAGGGATAATAACTCTTCGTTTCGGCCAAAAAATGAATTTTCCTGGAGTAAACAACAATTTTCCCCTACTTATCAATGGTTAATGAATCCATTTTTACATTCAAAGTTAGTCCCTGTTTTTTTTTCTAAAAAGTTTGGTTTTTTGTTAAAATCTCTTAAGAGATTTTAACAGAGTATAGCCATCAATGGAGGTCACGTGGTCTAAAGACAAGCTCAGATATCAGAAAAAAAGCTATAACTGCCATTTTTGTGGTAAAACAGAATATATTATATTTCTATGAGTTATTCACAATGTTTTTATTGTGAAATATAGATCTCATACGAAGAGTTATTATCCCTTTAATACCCATATCTTCTTGTTTAATAATAATTCACGAACTAACACAGAGCCAGTTTGAAACTATTTTGAAACGTATTGCGTGTGGATTGTTGAATTAATCATTCCACAGGCAGTTTTTATCTAAATATTTCCATACTGTCTAATTTTTGGTTGTACTCAAGAGCCTTCCTCTTCACCCTAGGGACCCCAACCGACCAATACCGTTAACTGTTGAATGGAAGCAGTACACAAAATCTGACAAACACTACATTGAATTCGGAGACGACATCGTCAGCAAAATGAACTTGAATCCAAAGCGCATGGAACTCTGGTTGAAGACTATCCCGCAGATATTGTCACGTGGTACGACACCGTCGCCTTCCTGTGCCAGTGGGCGCATTGGGACCGTGTTGATTCCCCTCGCTGTCTTCATCACGCTAGCATTAACCTTGCTACGTATAGTTTGAAAAAGCTCCCAGCAAATTTTGGAAAGTTATGAAATGAAAAGATAATGATATGAAAGTACCATGGACCCTTTTTAATATTTGTAACTTCATAGTTTATATAAACACAAGTGGCATACAGTATATACATGTACCTACTTTTTATATGACATTGGATTCGTGTATTCCAAAACGTGAAGAATTTATTTCATAAGATATACAATATAGTCCTCATTTCAAGTGAACAATTAAAATTCCCTAATTCATTATGTGTGGACAATAAAAATAACATAGTTTGATGACCTTGTGCTTGAATATCACAATCATATATCATGCTCGCTGTATATATAATACGCAATTACCTGAATCATTGCGAAAACGAAATACAGCTTCTACTTTGCAATGATTTCTGCTGATTGCGTTTGATGAGCACACACATATACACTCTTGCCCAAAATGGTTGGTACACGGAAATTTTGGGAAGCATATCGCCCTGATTCTTTCATTATTATTGATATTACCAAATTAATACCGTTTATATTGTTAAATAGGTGAAGCTGGAGGGTTGGTTAAGTCAAGGAGAAACAACCAATGCAAATGTGAAAGAAACGTTAATTTATTTAGTTTTTTTTTTCTCATGCCCCCAAAAAGAGTACTTTTTTTACATAACACTATCAAGTGAAAAATTAAACATAAATTTATACTGTGATGGACAATTAATATGAAATTAGGGGAAATTGTCAAGAAACATCTTCAGAGTTCATTATTAATCTCAATAGCGGGTATGCCCACCCCGAGCTTGGATAATGGCCGCCAAACGGCGTGGCATACTGTGAACTAGAGTCACAACTCTTTGGAGAGGAATTCTGGTCCATTCATCTTGAAGGGCATTTCGCAGTTCATCTAGATTTGCAGGGGGAGGGTTTCTCCTCTGAATAGCACGACCAAGTTCGTCCCACATGTGCTCAATTGGGTTTGCATCTGGGCTTCTTGCTGGTTGTGGCATCAGCTGAATGTTGTTTTGTCGGATAAAGTCTGCAATTAAGCGGGCTGTGTGTTGAGTTGCATTGTCATGTTGCAATCTAAAATTGTCTCTGTATATCCCTCTTGCGAACGGCTCCAGGTTCTGCTGGAGAATGTCTCTATAACTGGCAGTGTTAAGGTTTTCATCCAGAAAAACCAATGGGCAAATGCCATTGCTGCAAATGGCACCCAAAACATGTACAGAACCACCTCCTCCAGCTATTGTTTCCTGGATATTTTCAGTTAACAGCCTCCCCCCAGGGAGCCTACGCACTCTCATAGCTGGAGGAGGTGGTTCTGTACATGTTTTGGGTGCCATTTGCAGCAACGGCATTTGCCCATTGCTTCCTCTGGGTGAAAACCTTAACGCTGCCAGTTATAGAGACATTCTCCAGCAGAACCTGGAGCCGTTCGCAAGAGGGATATACAGAGACAATTTTAGATTGCAACATGACAATGCAACTCAACACACAGCCCGCTTAATTGCAGACTTTATCCGACAAAACAACATTCAGCTGATGCCACAGCCAGCAAGAAGCCCAGATGCAAACCCAATTGAGCACATGTGGGACGAACTTGGTCGTGCTATTCAGAGGAGAAACCCTCCCCCTGCAAATATAGATGAACTGCGAGATGCCCTTCAATATGAATGGACCAGAATTCCTCTCCAAAGAGTTGTGACTCTAGTTCACAGTATGCCACGCCGTTTGGCGGCCATTATCCAAGCTCGGGGTGGGCATACCCGCTATTGAGATTAATAATGAACTCTGAAGATGTTTCTTGACAATTTCCCCTAATTTCATATTAATTGTCCATCACAGTATAAATTTATGTTTAATTTTTCACTTGGTAGTGTTATGTAAAAAAAAGTACTCTTTATGGGGGCTTGAGAAAAAAAACTAAATAAATTCACGTTTTTTTCACATTTGCATTGGTTGTTTCTCCTTGACTTAACCAACCCTCCAGCTTCACCTATTTAACAATATAAACGGTATTAATTTGGTAATATCAATAATAATGAAAGAAACAGGGCGATATGCATCCCAAAATTTCCGTGTACCAACCATTTTGGGCAAGAGTGTATAATGCGAACCACCTACATGATGCTTACATTAGATTAAGTTTTGATTGCACCACATATCGAAATCTCTTAGCTGTAAAAAGCATGTCGCATCTATAACGTGACCTACATATAATCTACTTGTTTTGGACATTCGCGATTAACTTACCTCAGGGAGAAGATAACGTTTATGTTGGCGTAGTTAAATGTTTACCAGTTAACACCCGTACAACATGTCGGCGGTCTTTTTCATAATCTGTGCAGTCGTGGGAGCTTGGGTGAATTGCCAGGCTCAGATCTCAACAAGAAACGGGCTAATCCTGGGGCATGCACTGACAATACAGGGGAAGACGCTGAACAGGTTTTTAGGGGTTCCGTACGCCAAACCGCCCCTTGGGGATCTTCGGTTTAAGAAACCCCAGCCTGTGGAAAACTGGACTGGTGTTAAGAATACTACGGTGTTTGGGGACTCTTGTATGCAGCTTGTGACACCAGAATTTCCACTTCCGAAAAAGGTATGCAGAGAGAGAGAGAGAGAGAAAAATGTTATATGCCGGGTAGCACAAGCCACTTGTTATAGTGCGTATGATTTAACCAAATGCAGCTTCACCTTAATCGCCCTCTCACTGAGTTCACTGTTCTCACTGTTTAAGGTCACTGATACTACGCATATTCTACGGAAGTGAGCCGTTCTCTAGATTTGGCCTGCGCCGTGTATAAAATAAGTACTATTCATGTAATTTTATGTACGTTCAGTTTTTATGCATCCCTTTAAAACGCTGTGAATAATACTGGTACTAGTAGGACAATTCATAATTTTGCGTTATTTTGCTCTATTTATATGTAAATATATACAGTATATGATGAAATAAAATAGAAAGTCGCATAACAGTAATTTTATTTCTTTCAGACAATCCAGACCGAATATGTCCATAATAAACGTTAATCCACCGTTATTATTTATATCAAGATTTCTATCCGCAGATCTCGGAAGACTGCTTGACCTTGAACTTGTTCGTGCCAGGGGACATTCACATCAACAACAGTAAGGCAGTAATGGTCTATATACATGGAGGGGGTTATAACACCGGAGAGACGGATATACTCATCTTTGACACATTCGGTGAGTTTTGCACTTAATGGACGGTGCATATAAATATCACATTTCAGTCGTTATTGCCTCTGGTATCGAAGGAGGTTGAATTTTTATTGGCGTACAAATTGTATGTTAGTGGCCAAGATAAATGTATCTGACAAAAGTAACAATAATAAATGGTTTGTTGGGATAGTAACCATTTTGACTGACTCTAGGTATCTTACTATCGCCCTCGAGATTTTTTTATTGAATTTTTATCGTGAAAGAAGCCTGGGCTTTTTGGGGCATTCTCAATATTTAAATAAGGAAATAAATGCTGTGTACCGGGTATTAGTGCTGTATTAGAAAAAAGACTACTGTTTATTATTACCTTTTATGTTGCAACTTTTAAGTTTTCGCTCCAAAAACAGTTAACAAGGTAGTGTTAATTTATTTAATTACATTTAGCCTTGCAAGGTGACGTTATCGTAGTGACAGTCAACTACCGCTTGGGTCCATTTGGATTCTTGACCACTGGTGACGTTAACGCTCCTGGTAACGCTGGACTCTGGGATCAAATAGAGGGACTGAAATGGGTGAGAGACAACATAGAAAACTTTGGCGGAGACCCTAAAAGGTGAGTATGGAAGTATTTGTTGAAGACATTTTTGGTCCGAGAGTATATATTTTTACTTTGCCGGTAACGAATGAACCAGGAGAGATATGTACATATATACTTATATGAGTAAATTCATTTGTGGAAGTAGAAAGTAGTCACACGAACTATTTTCCATCAGTGTTCAAGTATTTATTGATACGGAAAGTAGACGTCCTTTTCAAAATCCTTAACAACTTAAAAACTGTTGTTATACATTTAAAAACGATAATTTAATCTTATGCTGTTAATATAAGTCAAACCTATCAATCTTTACATGATGAATTAATTCCTAGAGTGACCATCTTTGGTGAATCGGCAGGTGGCGGTAGTGTTTCACAACTAGCAACGACCTTAGCCGCTAGGGGTCTCTTCCATCGCTTTATTTCCATGAGTGGCACAGCTGTCAGCGACTGGGCGTTCGTGGACGGATCAGCTGATATAGCCACCAAAATGGCCAACATATTAGGCTGTAATTCTTCGAAGTCAGACACAGCAAAACTAGTCGCCTGTCTGCGGGGCGTGGATAAAGCTCGCCTTCTAAATGCTAGTTTACAAGTGCCTGCGTATTCCACTGGGCTAACGTTTGCACCGGTTGTGGACGGTGACATGTTCCGTCAACCTGTGACAGAGTCTCTTCAAAACCCTGACTCAGAGCTGGTGAGGCATTTCCGCTCCTTAGACTACATGGGTGGATTTTTGAACTCGGACGGTGGAGGCATGCTACTGGGAATGGCTTTCAATTATTCGCAGGGAATCGAACCGCATTTGCTGCGTGATGAACTGATTCCAAACATCGCTAAAACAATTTCTACCTACTTTGAGTCGGAAGTCGCACAAGCAATACAACGGGTCTATTTTTCTTCGGCATCGGAGGACCTAGGTGCAAATGCACGTGGCTTTGTCAATCTCCAAACCGATACAGCGTTTGCGGTTTCTACCGTTAAATTTCTTTCACATCATCTCTCGTCCAGCAATGGCACTGGGTCTTCTTATTTGTACTACTTTACCAAGGAACCTTCATTTGGGCACTTAATACCTATGCCGGCTTGGTTTCAAGGTGCAAACCATGCCGATGACGTGGCCTTCATGTTACATGGTCAGCTGGATTTATCGGGACTGATAAATATAACGCTAACAGAGGCGGAGAGGGAATTTTGTACAAACCTGGTGAATTACTGGACAAACTTCGCAAAAAGCGGGTGAGTGATGATGTTAAACAGATACGTTACAACTTGTGTTCACCTAATACATATTTGAAAGAAAAAATAATTGTGCGATTGGTCAGTATTGATGAAACCATAGATATTGTTTTGTCATTAGCAGATATGAGTTTTTTTTACATAATTCATTTTACTAAAGCTTAACACAGTTAAGATGTTAAAACAAATATCAAAATTATCACTTCGCGTTTTATTATGCAAAATATTGTGATATGCACAGATAAGTATAAAACTGCTTTTGCACATATACGAATTAAAATTGGAATCGATGGTAACGCCCTGTTTTAAAGTTTGTTCTTTCTTGAACTTGAACTTCTGATTGTACAACAAATGATGATATTTAGAGAATGGCTCATTTGGATCTATATTTAATTTTAAAAAGTCATCGGCAGCGTTCAGTTGTGAACAAGTCGTAGCCGTCTTGAAAATAATAACGTTATTATGTCCAAGTAACCGTCAACAGCACTTCAATAAAATAAGGATCAATAATCATCATCAAGATCAGCCTAAAATTGTGTTATTTGCAGGAACCCCAACAAACCGGTTCATGTACCGACTGCTTGGGAGCAGTACACGGCAACAGGAAAGCACTACCTTGACCTTGGAGACACTATAGCTAGCAAAACAGACGTGATTCCAAAGCGCATGAAACTCTGGCTGAAGACTATCCCGCAGATACTGTCACGTGGTACAACACCATCCCCCACCACAACCAGTGGACACATTTACTGTTCTGCTTCATCGGTAGTCGTTATAACACTGACATTAATTTTTCTAAAGCGTTTATTTTGAATATAAACATGTATTACTAGACTTTGCAAATTCTGAAGAAATGTAGCCTACATCGCCAAAAATCATCTGTTGATTCTGTTTTTCACTCACGATGGGTTATAAGTTTGAATTTAGATTTTTGAAAGTTGGATTTCAATAATCAGGTACATGTAACTTTTAAGTTTAAATAATGCACTATTGTGTATTATTGTGATACTATTATGTAGTTACAGTGTATATATGATATACAGGTAGGGTAGACCGGGGCTAAACGCCCAGTTGGGGTCAAACGCCCACCCGCTTTTTTTCAGGTATTACGTATAAATACGCGTCTCGTGATGTTTTGTCCACTTCCGATTTCCAGCAGACTTATCCTCCATGACGGAGATGACCACAAACTAAAAAATAAGCATTTTATGATAATGTGTTCATTTTTGCCTTGTTTACTGTTATTTAGCCTTTTCCTTAACATCAGTGACACCACCTACCAAATGCACGAATTCAAAAAACTTTGTTGGTGACAGATAGGATGGTATCAGACCTTCATACAAGTTTCGATGAAGTCAGATTGTATAAAACTTTTCCCGCCGAATTTTGAAAAAATATACAAAATCTCACTTTGGGGCAAAACGCCCATGCTGATATGGGGCAAAACGCCTATAGTGGGCGTTTTGCCCCCTTTCGTTTTTAAATAAAAAATAATTCTAAAAAGATGCGGAAGTGTTCTTTCATGCATGTTTTTTTACTGTATATCATCAGTTATAACACTTATATGGGGAAAAGCCAAAGCAAGTGGCTGTACTAGGAACTTAATTTTGGAAGTATCACAGTGCCCTGTCGTAAAGAGTAGAATTACAGCTCATTCTGAATAAATTTGATGGGTATTTTTATTATCTCAGTACCCCAAAATATTATATGTTGCTTTTAAAGGCTTACTAAGTTGTGTCGTAGAAATATAATTCGATTTTATTTTGCTTTGTACAAAGGCGGGGCATAACGCCTATAGTTTGGGGCAAGACGCCCACGGTGGGCGTTTAGCCCCGTGGTGCGAGGCGTAATGCCCCAGCCATGGGGCAAAAAGGCCGATTTTATAATTTACCTATTTTTTACCTATAAGGTTTTTCTTTTGTCTGTTTCCAAAAGTGTTAGTATCAGTTTGTAGTCTAGTCAGCCCTTCATAGTTAACACCCACTTTGAACGGTCTATACCTTCAGCAGGGAAAATTGTGATGTTTCTTGCTTAAGGGGGGCGTTTAGCCCCGGTCTACCCTACAGTGCCGTAGCCAGCAATTTCAAAAGGGGGTTCTTTCCTGAAAAAGTGGACCTTTTACCATGAAACCTTCGTGTAACTAGATAAGATTTTACCCAGAGGGGACCTTTCCCGGCAAAAAGGGGGGGTTGTTTCGAACACCCCCTTCCCCCCCCCCCCCTCACCCCCCCCCCCCCCCCCCCCCCCCGGCCACGGCCCTGATATAAATGCATAAGCTACGTCGCCAGCTCGCTCCTCTCCTTGGTGCGGCGAACATAGGAGGGGGGCACCGGACTAACCGGCATACCTGAGGGGTGAAAGGTTGCAATACCTATCACTGCCCTAATTTCCCGGATGAGTCTGAATGTAAGCAGACGTAATATTGGCTTTTAAATATCAATTCATTTTTTGTACAGGTATTGACAAATTATAATTTATTGGTTATTTAAAACACATAGGTAATAAACTTGTTCAACATTACCCCACTGCTCTTAAGTCATTGAAAGTTGCGTTTGGTATTATCTAATTGTTGGACGTTGACTTCATACAATTATTTACCTTGATAATAACAAGTCAGCAGTTAATTGTTA
Source organism: Lingula anatina (assembly GCF_051362555.1). Classification (NCBI taxonomy): domain Eukaryota; kingdom Metazoa; phylum Brachiopoda; class Lingulata; order Lingulida; family Lingulidae; genus Lingula; species Lingula anatina. The sequence goes on along the minus strand of NC_141773.1, from coordinate 18,737,079 downwards.
TACATACAGATAAGGGCATGTGCTAATCTTGACGATATCCGTACTACTAGGGCGTACGTAAGAAAGACAAAATGGAGGCGTGGAAGCTAGAACATATCATAGAAACTTTAATGTTATTTACCAGTATGCTGTTTGTTTCTGGTGTCAATTCACAAACACTTGTCACCATTACAAACGGTAAACTCGAAGGAATCAAGGAGTCGGTTCAGGGGAAAACGCTTAATAGGTTCATGGGGATTCCGTTTGCCAAACCGCCTCTGGGGGCTTTGCGCTTCATGAAACCTCAGCCGGCAGGTAACTGGACAGGTATTAAAAATGCCACGAAACATGGCCCGTCTTGTATGCAGACTTGGGTGCCAGATTTTTACCAGGTACGAATGAAATATAAAAAAAGACTGTTTGAAGGCAACATAAAGAATGCTTCTTCTAACGGTTTTAAGCTAGCAATGTTGAGACGTCACGCCTAAATAGGATAGTGTTACTTGCACGCACGCAATTTATTCAGATTAAAATGCAGTCCACTGACCAGAGGTTCTAAGCAAACATCTGAGATTCGGAGCCTGATCTCGTATGCCCTTATTTTCACAACTAGTTCTGACTGAATGCTGGTTCTCTCTCTCTCTCTCTCTCTCTCATTTTCACCAGAACGAGTTATTACAACTAAGATTGTTAAGGGTCATGTAACATAAACGCGCCCCTTAATATATATGAAGGGGAGGGACAACATGAGCGGTGAGGCACGAACAAAGTCCTGCAATAAAAATGTTTTAATTGGGACAAAGGGACTTCTTTCTTTCTCTCGTAAACCTATACTATTCAGACTTTTATAAATCCATCAGGAATACTAAATACATATTTAACGTAACAAGTATATGCAGGTAAAATTATTTAATTACTTTAACCTCGTTGTGCATTCCTATGTGTGTAACGGTTAAATAGGCAAATCAAGTTTGTCCGATCACTGGCGTTCAAATAAAACTCATATCGCACTAATCCCTGTGTGTATCTTTGGCGTAGATTTAAATTCATTTGTTCTATATAAGCATAATGATTAACCAGAAAGGTTGGGTCTCAACTGATATATAATCTGTCCGTTACAAGGATCAGAGTTGCTCCATTTATTAAAATGATGATGACTGGATTTTCGATGTCAGAGGAATTAAAGATGCATACAAAGTCAATTTTTTTGCCACAAAAACCAACCAAATACCAGCATATAGGTTAAAGTAGTATAACTAAGGGAATTACCAAAAGGCATAGTTTAATTTTACCCGAAAACGATGTTTGAACAGATTTTTCTGCTAGCATTCTATGCTGTATGTCAATGGGGCAGAAAAGTAGGTTAAATTTCCGACCAAAAATTTAAAGAAAGGAGCAGTCTAAAGCTCTTTTATGGCTGATAGAGTGATATATTCAGTTTATCCCTTGGCATGTCAAATTTATTTGAGTCGTATAAGAAACTAGTAGAAGTGGTTTCCATGTGATACTGGGAATCTACACTCCACCGATGCTCGGTTTGTATGTATACCTTTAAGGTTTACATGTAGGCCTATATAGATTTCTTATCCCTCCTCATATCTAAAAGTTAATCAATGCAGTCTTGAGAAGGGCAACTCATTTGCTCATACGGCTGCAGATCAACCGGAAATTCTTCCGCTCACAAATTTAAGCAGCAGTTAAAATGACTAGATGGTCCACATTGTTTCCGACGAATGAACAACCACACATAAAATTTAATTGAAGTACTAGTAGACAATAAGTGATTTCCTTGCCCTGTACTCTCTCTTTTATTTTAGTCGGAAGACTGTCTGACCCTTAACGTGCTCGTACCTGGAGTTTTCAATGCCAGCCTAAGTAAGGCGGTAATGGTCTGGATATACGGAGGGGGGTACAATATGGGCGGGTCGGTATACTACATATTTGATGACTTGGGTGAGTATTCACTGATTGATTTTCTGTCTTACATAAAATATATTTTAGAAGGAGGCTGTCATTTTATTTGCATGCATGCCACGAAAACTGCATGGTCTACTGGTATTTACATGTAAGTAGGTGATATGCCTGAAATATGTCGATTATTTCTACAAATAAGAATTTTCGCACTCCGTATGTTCATATAAAGTATATTCCAACACGTGTATCTCAAAGTGGACAGTATTGACATACAATTAAAGGTGTACAACCTACGGAATTTGTGTGTCAGTTTTCATTCCCCATGGGAAAAATGCTACTTCCTCCGACCAGGGAATCATTGTACGTCCCATCCTACCATTGGGATTCAATGTTTTGTATATTTCTAAATAACTTAGTCCAAAACAAACCGTGATTCGTTTGGATCTCCGTTGTCTTCTTGACTTTATTTGAAGATATTAATCGTCGTTTAAGATGTCTAAATTCATTAGAAAGATGAAAATTTTTGCAGAATATAGACATTAAGAATTCAAACGCTAAAAGTACGTGCATACCTTTAAGTAGCGTAACTGGTATTTTTGTAAACCAACGTCACGATCACTTTATCTAACCGAAATGTAAAACTTTGACACCCCAGCTGTGGAAGATGACGTCATAGTGGTGACAGTCAACTACCGCGTGGGTCCATTCGGATTCCTGAGCACTGGTGACGTCAACGCTCCTGGTAACGCAGGACTCTGGGATCAAATAGAGGGACTGAAATGGGTGCGAGACAACATAGCCAGCTTCGGAGGGGATCCTAATAGGTGAGTTATTGCTACGTCCAAATATATCATGTAGATATACTGCAATAACAGCAACAACAACAGCAACAACAACAACAACAACGACGACGATGATGATAATGATATGCAGTAGTTCCAACCAGAAACAATTGAATTACACGACTTATTATTAAATACCGTCAAAACAATTGAAATGATAAGTTAGATGTAACATTTACACGTGAGATTATACTGGTTTAATGTATGTAAACTTAAAAGACAGTTATATAGCAAAGCCATAATTATTTAATGTATTGCAGAACAAAAATGCTCTAAAAAAACACTTGCATCAATATTGTTCCTTATAAGTACATGTATATTTACAACTATTTGTGCATGTAGCATTCATTCATTCATTCACGAGGGATACATCTTACTCATTTATATACCGTCAAAGAGGTTGAGCTTCACATAAGAAACAGTATCTACATGTATCGACATGAATAGATCTTTATACCCGCCTTTTGCGCAGATACGAGCACAATAAAGGTGTTTTTATATCTACATATGCTTCTTTAAATTTAGGATTACTATATTTGGCGAATCAGCTGGTGCAAGCAGCGTTTCCCAACTTGCCATGACAACAGCCACAAAAGGTCTTTTCCATCGAGTCATCAGCCAAAGCGGAGCAGCACTGAGCCCATGGGCCTGGGTACACGATGCCATCGACGTTGCTATGACAATCGGTAATCTTCTCGGCTGTAACGCAACAACCACAGACACAGCAAAACTTGTTCGATGCTTACAAAACCAAGACTCTGTAGCACTAATAAACGCCAGCAGCCAAATCACTGCTGGGAGGACTTATTTCGGGTTTAGCCCTGTTGTGGATGGAGACTTGTTTCCTCGGTCTGTCACGGAACAGCTGAAAGATACTGATTCGGATGTATTACGTCACTTCCGGTCTGTGGACTACTTAATTGGTTTCACTGATTCTGATGGTGGAGTCTTTCTCTTCAAGTTACCATTCAACTACACTCAGGTATACCTGGAGACAAATTACGTGACACGCTCATTCCACAACTTGCTCTTCAAATTTCAGCGCTGCATAAGGATGAAATCGAGGCTAAGATGAAAGACATTTACTATGATCCCTCGGCCGACAAGGAGGCCACTGCCCGCCATTATGTGGATTTGTTAACGGATTTAGAGTTTGCAGGGCCGACGTTGACTCTTCTCACAAGCCACTTGACTTCAACCAACAAGTCGTCTTATCTGTATTTGTTCACGAAAATCCCGTCTTGGCAAAGTGCGCTATCATGGTTCAGAGGATCTAACCATGCCGCAGACATAGGCTTCATCATAGGTCCAAATGTTAGTCACACTACATGGAATGTGACCTTCAACGAAGGAGAGCGGAGGTTTTCAAGATCGATGCAGACATATTGGTCAAACTTCGCCAAAACTGGGTAAGAATTTAAAATGAATGTCTTTTCTTTCGTTTATTCGTTTATTTGTTGTTGATGCGCATGTTTTCTTTACTCTTCTGGCGGTTTCCCACCTTAAAAACTAAACAACGGTGATTTATACGAGATGGCTGTTCCACAATTTTTTTCTAGAGCAAAGCTATTTTTCCTACTAATAAATCATTGGTTGACCCAAGCCTGCAGTAGGAGTCGATGCTATGATGTCCGGTCGACCTTATTCCGCACGTGTACTCGTAAACTACGCGATTTTGAAATACTGGCAAAATTACTGTAGTAGCAATAATACATGGGAACAACGGAAGCATGAAATTCACATACCTTGCATTAATACGCAACAAAAGTGTCATTATTGCGCACATGTTACAGACAATACAGCCCTGACTGGCTATTTTGTCGACGAAAACACGGCAAAAACGAATATCTCTAAAAATGCCTATGCCATCTTTTTTTGACAAGGAAGAATTACCGACCAGCCAAATTCATTTTTTAAAGTATTGATGCGAAACATGTTTTAATTGTTACATGCTTGTATCTTTCCTTTTTGATCGTGTGTTTTAAGGTTCAAATTGCATACATAATACAGCTTGTTACTTATACCAGTAGCTTATTATAACATTTTCATTTTTTCTAGCAATCCAAATTTACCAAAAGCAGTTCCCACTGAATGGAAACAGTACAAAGATTCTCAGAAGCATTATATAGAGCTCGGAGATGACATCACCAGTAAAATGGACGTGATTCCAAAGCGTATGAAATTGTGGCTTGAGACTATCCCACAGATATTGTCACGTGATAAAAACGTCATACCATCGCCAACCAGCATCAGTAAAGGCAATAACTGCTGGATGAGTTCGCTCGTTCTATTCCTAGCTGGGTGTTTTTATTTTAGCATTATTTAACATTTAGATACTGATTCATAGAAAAATAACTATAGTTATTCCTCAGGTCACCTTTGATTTTCAGAATTTGTAATATTATACTAGGTTACTGATAGCATTGAGTATAAGTTGTGCAGTGTCGTCATATGAAGGAGCACACAAGCTGTCCAGTGTGTATGACGACATTCTCAAACCCACCCTGGGGGGAGAGGGCGAGAGGGACTAACAAGTCATCATCGAGATTGAGGTAATTACCTGTTCACCTCCACCTGAACGGGTTATTTAGTTGTGACCAAGTCTGTCAGAGCGAACAGACGAAACAGTCAACAGGTAAATCAAATATCTGGATCTATCATAAATGAAAACTTTCTGATTATCAAAACTGAGATCCGATGAAACTATTCTCATATTTAATATTATTATGAATTGCGATAGAGAACCCCTGTCACATTTGATCGTAGAAATGCTACTGGAAATATTTAAAGCGATACACCTATTCCGTAGCTTGCTTAGGGATGAGATGGAGGCTTACATGAGGGCCATTTACTATGATTTCTCGGCCGACAAGTAGCTGGAGGTCACTGCCTGTCATTATATAAATTTGTTTTCCAACTATGAATTTGCAGGGCCATCGTACGCTGACTGTTACGGACTACGTAATGACGCACTCATTTTTTGCATAGCAATATTTCAGATTATTTAATCAAAGTATTGCATCATAATATGTCAGATTATTAATCAAAGTATTGCGTTTAACATGACGTTTTGATGCAATACTTTGATCAAATAATCTGACATATCATGCCATCCCTGTGTAACTTGGTTTTTTTCCGCCACTTGAGACCTTATGGTTTTAGGCTTTTGTAATATCCAAGCGTGTCAAATTGATTTTAGGCTTTTATATAGTATTCAGGTGTCACCTAGCGAAGTGATGGTAAATGACTCAGATATATAACACCTTTAAAATAAGTCAATAAAATATGCAGACGCCCTAATATATACAGTATCTACTTTCTCATTCGGATGTCGTTGCTAACAAGATTGGGGACACAATAATTGCTGTGCCAGAAGTCATAAATTTGCGGTGTGATTATTGCCTTGATAAATGTATCTAGTAGCGAACACAACAGTACGTGGCGTTATCAGACCATGAATGATATAGCATTCTGCGTGTTATCTTATTTGAGGTTATAGGTATAGCGTAATGGTACCGGGGAGCTTGGAGGGTTACGTGTTACGAGCGTTTTGTGTTCTTGTTTATATCATTTAAATTCTAGATATAAAGCAACCACAGCATTACTTCTAAGGGAGGCAAAAGGCGCATCTTTCATAACAAAGGAAAGTCACATAAGTTGCGCGCGAAAAAAGCGAGGATGGAGTAAATACATGTGCTTTACTTGTAAGGGTTGTTACCTAAAATGTATACATGTATGCGCAACTGTTACTAATAAACTAGTTTTCTGAGACACCACAGAACATATCGGGCTGTACTAGTATACAGGTATGTAAAATATATCCATTAAAGGTTGGAGCAGGATATTGCCCGCCACAAGGATAAATTATTCGGGCTTCGTGCCCGTAGCCAGTTTTTTTTTTTTTTTTTTTTTTTTTTTTGGGGGGGGGGGGGGTCGAAAGAGTCCCCTTTTTGTCGGGAAAAGGTCCCCTCTGGCTACAATTTTATCTAGGTGCACGAAAGAATTCATGGTAAAAGGCCCACTTTTTCTGAAAAAAAAACTTTTAAAGTTGCTGGCTACGGGTCTGCAAGGACATGCTAACTGAACCCTTCTCAATTCATTGGAAAGTTGTGAAAGTGTGTGGTAGGAAGGCCTAGGTGCTTGTTTAATACCAATTCTGTTAATAAAATTGCTGCGCTCTGAAATATACGGACCTAGTATAAGCAAATGTATAAATTAATAAATGCCTGCACGAGTTAGGATGTATTCATATGAAAATTACGGCGTTGCTAAATTGCTATGCCGACAAGATCAGACAATGATGACCGTTCTAAGTTCATTTGAAGTCATTCGCTGCGAGACTGCTTTATCAGGGCGTCGATCTTACAGTTGTAAGACAAACTGAAAAAGTACTGCATTTTTTTTAAAAACATCTTGAACAGTCTGTCCAAACAACTTCTACAGGTGGATTTATTCAAGTCCATCCGTGTTCAACAGCTTCAACGACTGTTCTATACTAGTGCGTGGACTGCTTTGTGTACGAGGAATCCTGGATGGTATAAGTCAACCTGTTCTACTAATTATAGTAAGTTCTGCTCAACATGGGGATTCGGAGTCGTCTTCCCGATGTTCGTATACCGTGGGTCTCCATAACGGACTTTCTGCTGGCTGATGTTGACAAATATGCAGACTTTATAGCAGTGGTAAGTGTTGCTGTCTCTCTCGCTCGTTCTCTCTCTCTCGCGCGCGCGAGCACACACACGCACGCACACACACACATTCTTAGAGAGAGAGAGAAGGGGAGGAAGAGAGAGAAAGAGAGCGCAGTTATTCGAATATCAGTAGTTAAGCAGTCACCGTTTTGTTACTACATCATATCGTACCTAGGATATTTTCGTGAGATGGCGTACACGTACGTACCCCTGTAACCCGTACGGTAGTGATTTTATATATTTACTTTACCATCTTGTGTTCAGACCGTTGTACTCCTTTGATCGAAACTTTTTAAAAATGTATTAAAAGAGCACAAAGGGCCATATCAAAATCAGGAAATGTGCTCATTTATTTATTTGTTAATTTATCTATTTTTTCACTTATTGAAAGAGATGTACAGAATTATAGTTTCAGTGAGAGAAAGGGAAAGTAATCAAACCCGTATCGACTTTAAAATGAACCCTAATCTGATGTTACATGTATATCCTTCAGTTTAACTTTTCATTTGAATTTGAACACGATCTTCTTTTATCAGGTCGACACCCAAAGTGACATCAAATATACGTACGGTGACATCAGAAACCACGTGAGATCCATCGGCAGCGCGCTCACCCGTAAGGGTTTTCGAAAGGGAGACGTGTTGTGTATATATTGCCCGAACGTTCCGGAGTTTCCCTTAGTATTACTGGGAACTCTTGCTGTGGGTGGGATCGTTACCACTTGTAACCCACAGTACACAGCAGGTTAGACTCAGTGCGCACGGTTGACACTTGCTTAATTTTTTTTTTTGTCTTAGATCTTTTATGCTGTTATAGAGATAACGTGCTTAATATGCATCTGGTCACAAAAGAGCTGTTCTTTATTCATGGTTGTATGCACGTTGAATAAATAATGCAGCGAAAGGCAGTTTGTCATCATGGTTCTTACTTATTCTATTCATGTATTGTCGTTAGGTACAACGTAGGCCTACAAGAGTTTTAATGCAACTTTACCCATTTTTTCTATAAATAGAAGAACTGGAAAAGCAAATGAAACTTGCGCATGTGCAGTATATAATCACAGTGCCTGAGTGTGCAGAGAAGGCCGTCAGAGTTGCTGCTACAACTGAAATAAAGGTTTTTCATTCTCTCTCTCTCTCTCTCTCTCTCTCTCTCTCTCTTGGAGTCTCCCTCTCTCTCTCCCTCTCACACTCATTCCAGATTTCTCATCACTTTTACTTAGTGCGCGTAAGTTCACAAATCAGGGCCCGTAACTCGAAAGCACCGCGCATTGCGACCGCCCATACTCGCCCTATATAATAGCCTACACTGTAGCCTCTATGTGATATCGCTATTCGCAATATGCGATGCTTTCCAGTTACGGGGCCCAGGGGTACATGCGGTTCATTCATCCACTTTTTCTCTCATTAGGCTGTGTACGTATTAGGCAGCGCCCAGGGATGCACCCCATTCACCGAACTTCTAAATGACAGCGGTTCTGCCTTCCCTGATGACGTCAACATCTCGCCGCAAGATGTCGCACTCCTCCCGTTTTCCAGTGGCACGACAGGCCTGCCCAAGGGTGTGATGCTCACGCACTACAATATTGTCGCCAATCTCTTGCAGTCGAGGTAGACCTTTAAAATAACACTGATTGTATCGTTGACTACGTTTTTTATCGTTAAGAGGGAATTATCATTGATAAAAAACTACACATGACTATATAACATAACGAGCATACAAATTTACACGTAGCCTAGTGGGCCTATACAAGCACTAGATCATTGGCAATTTTCATCATCCTTGTATTTTTGATTATTCCTGTCAGATTGCATCTATCAGCATTCAATGTATTAACAAATGTGTTCCTTAAGTCTCCCATAACTGATTATATCACGTAACACTTCGAAACAGTAAAAAAAACCTAATATGAAATTTCATTTCTGAGATTGAAAAGAATTGAAAATATCATTTCAGAGATTTTATATACACCGGACGCCCTGGTGTAGATTTTGTCTTGGGGTATCTTCCTTTCTTCCATGGCTTTGGTTTACTTGTCATCAATATCGGATCGATCAAATTCAAACAGACAATTGTATGCATGAGAAAATTCGACTTTGAAGATTTCCTGGCCGCCATTGAAAAGTACAAAGTAAGCGCACATAATAATTATCCTAATGTGGAAAAAATCTATTGCAGAATTACTAATCGTATTATTTTAACATAAAATGGGTTAAGTTGTCGCTGATAATGATTGCTTACAACCATGGTGGTTAATGACGTTATTATCTTGACACACGTGGCCACGATGACCAAAAAGATAAAGCTCACATTTCACACGAGAAAATCAGATAATTTGATTGGTCATATACGATTGCATGAGAACATCAACGAAGATACCATCGGGCTAATCTGTGGACGAACACCAAATGGGAGGGGAGATGGTCACCTTAGAAATTGCTTTTGACATTAAGATAATTCTGTATTCTAAAAAAGACATAAATGAAGAAGTTTGAGAACATACAACAGAAATTATCAATGATATCAAAACGCTTCTACAGTGTTAATTTGCAATACACGTTCAGTAATTGTCATACCAAAGTAATAGTGAAAACATACATGCACTAGTACATAACCACGCTCAAGTACTAACATTAACAGCTGGAAAATACAGTATTTACCTGTAACATGGATTGACCACCCGCTTTAAAATTATTCCCAGATCCGGTATCTGTTTGCGGCGCCTCCCATTGTCATTAGGATGGCCAAGCACCCCAGTGTGGCAAAATACGACCTATCTTGTGTGGAAACCATCATGTCAGCATCAGCCCCACTGGGGAGTGATTCAGAAGAGGAACTGGAGGCGCGTCTTGGGACGTGTAGTCTGACACAAGGTGGCGACACTTTAGCCTTCAGGCTTTTGGGGAATGTACCAGTTGCGAATATTCATCTGTCAGATGAATTTTTCTTTTTTTTTTTTTTTTTTTTTTTTTTTTTGTTCCTTATTATTCGTGATGTTAATTTATGGATGAATAAGAGACCCAATATTTGTGGTAATTATTTTGATAGAATTTAATTGTTACCTGAAAAAGATGGCCCTATTTAGGCCTACTCAAACTTTATTACAGGTCTCGGATTTAAATTTTAACTGTTCAAAGTAAAACGCAATGGGATCGCATGTGATAATTACTCCATAACACATACCGTTATGACGTATTGTATTTTAAGGTTAGGGGCCTATGGATTAACAGAAACTGGTCCTTTCTGCTCCTTGCCACCACTTTCAAGACACTTAAGGCGACCAGGAGCGTCTGGAGTTTTAGTCCCAAATACAGAGTGTAAGGTGAATGAGGTTAACTTACTAGTACTCGTACCGTGCGTATACGTATACTTACAAGAGATTTGGACATGCATCGAAGCTTCCCGAGATATTCTGCGCGAGTACATGTAGGGCCTATATACCAACAAAGAATTAGATACAAAGTATATCTTTTCTAATTTCAATGCATGAAAGCTGCTCACAATAAAAGCGAAAAGCGGAAACGTCAATTTCTGCCTGCAAAGGTTATGAAAATTATATGCACAAAGCACGCTAAAAGTGATATACTATTAATTTGTTAAACATTTCTTACATTGTTCACCTCAAGCCCCTACCGTAACAGCGTTAGAGATATGTGCTCTGTCTTCAAACAATGCTATATAATGACAACATGTTTCTTTCTTTGCACGCGTCCTTGACATATGATCATATTCTACACAGGTGGTGGACCCCATCACGAAGAAGGAACTTGGTCCAAACCAAGATGGCGAACTATGGTTCCGAGGCCCTCAAGTTTTCATAGGCTACTTGAATAATCCTGTTGCCACTGCGGCCACATTGGACAAGGACGGCTGGATACACACCGGTCAGCCTTCCCTGCTAATTTGAAATATTTGGTCTTGCATGGGTCCTTTGCACTCAGTAGGCCTAATTACAAAAACATGAAGATAGGCCTATAGCCTTTGCTACTGTCTGGCTACCGATGTAATGATGAGCCCCCACCAAGACAAATATTTAACTTTTAATTTACCACTTATTAATTTATGGATAATAAAAAAATCTAATTACGCTTAAGTAAACCTATTTCTGGCCCAGGGGTGGATCCAGGATTATTTTAAGGGGTGGTCCGCGGATGCAAAGCCGACTCCCCCCCTCCCCCCAATGCGTGGCGTTTAATCGTAGGCCTATTTTATAGAGGGCGAACTGTGCCATTTGGTACGCTTTAGAACTATGATTCAGTTAGTCAGACTTCTTTTTTCAAGAGGGGACCAATGTGAACTGGCTACTGTATTTTTTTATATATTAATCTAATTTTGTCACTTCAAGTATTCATTTTTCTGTTAAATTTAGGTGACATTGGACACTACGACGAGGATCAGTACCTATATATCAAGGACCGTATTAAGGAGATGATCAAGTTCAAAGGGTTCCAGGTAAAAGACTAGAGCCGTGACCAAAACTAGCGAAAAGGACGTAGTTTTTAAATCTCAACATTTACATGTACATAACGAACTACCAATTTGTGTGCTGTGATGTGTAAATCATTATCCGGCATTCTGTATATGTGTCACATACTCTCTTAAATTTTAAAACGTCGGAATATATATATTTTTTTGCTGACTAGGTGGCGCCAGCAGAGCTAGAGAGTGTCTTGGTAACCCACCCAGCGGTGGAAGACGCGGCGGTAGTGGGTCGACCTGACCAAGAGGCTGGAGAATTGCCCATGGCGTTTGTGGTTCTTAAGTCTGGTAGAATGACCACTGGGAGGGACATCATGGACTTCTTGGCAGGTAAAATAGCACTGACCTCGACTGGTTATAATCATGCCGACTCGGTCAATACTATATTGTTAAAGTTTCAATATAGTGTTTTTTTTTTTTTTTGTTATCATTTTTGTCAATACTTTTAATAGATAACCAAAAGCTACATAAAATTTGATGTTAAGTCATAGTGCAATATTTTTGCAATTTGCAGTATATACGAGTACATGTATATTGCATGCATGGGCATTGGGCACCGATATAAAATATTAAACAAAAATTCCCACTGCACTCAACTTTTACCACATTTTCAGAAAAGTTGGCTCCTTACAAGCGTTTGCGGGGTGGAGTGGTAATTGTGAAGTCGATCCCTAAGACTGAGAGCGGGAAAATTCTGCGGCGTTTTCTTCGAGCCGGATTAAGGGAAAGAGTTGAAAAAATGAAAGCGAAACTGTGAGGAATTCGTCGTTGCACTTCCAAGAGGTTGGATGCTCTGACGTTTAGATAATTTAAGCTAATTAACAGAGCCACTGATGTCAAGGACAAATATCATTGTGTATTAGTCATATCATAGAAAACATAATCTGCTGAGATATTATTTTCCTAAATATTTGAAGTTAATCAGTAATGGCCCTGTGGTTGGGGAATATGTTTATTGACTTGTCATTTGCTTGCTCGAACTAAACTGTCTCTTACGGGCTACATAATGACACACATACCCAAACTTTCTGCAAAGAAATCTGTCAGATCAATTTAATCAAAGTATCGCATCATTGTGTTACACCATCCGTGCGTGGTACAGGAGACACGCATTTTTTTTTTTTTTTTTTTTTTTTTTTTTTTGTATGTAGTAGTAGTAGTAGTAGTAGTAGTAGTCAGGTGCCACCTAGCGATGATTAATAACCCTGATAGCACCCCCCGCCCTCCAAAAAAAAAGTAAATAAAATATGCAGACGCCCTAGCACATATCTACTACCTTTATTCTGATGTCCTTGCTGTTAAGGTTGAGGACACGATACTGCCGGTAGTCCCACATTTGAGTTGTGATTATTGCCCTGCTAAATATAAAGAACTAGTAGCGAACACAGCAGTACATGGCGTTATCAGACCATTAATGAAAAACATTATAATCTCGCGGTTAATTATAGCTTAATGGTACCGGGGAGCTTGGAGAATTACGGGTAAATTCTTGTTTATATAACATATAAATAAAGCATATAAGAAGAAAGCATATAAATGTTGATATAAAATACTACCTTATTAGTTCTTAGAGAAACAGAACGCACATCTTTCATACCAAAGGAAAGACAAGTCACACACACACACACACACACTCACACTCATACATATGGTTAAACAGATATTGCTTGACAATAGGTACATTCCAGCCGGCAGTAAAGTCAGTAAACCCAGACCAGAGTCGAATCAGTGGAAACTTGTGGGATCATGTGAAGGACTGTGCAGTCTAAATTACTTAATACCTGCACGTGTTTAGATAATAATATATAAATAACGGCGTTGTAAATTTTTTAAGCAGTCATGATCAGACAATGATGCTCTTTGTCCATGCATTTGAAACGATTCGATGCATGACTGCTTTACTAGTGCGTCGAAAAGGTAAAGTTCTTTTTAAAAAATATCTTCAACCAATCTGTTCTAGCGGCTTGTACTGTACAGGCGGAGTTATTCAAGGCCATCCGTGTTCAACAGCTTCGACAACTGTTCCGTACTTGTATTTGGACAGTACGCACAACCAGCGTTGTGTAAGGGGAAGATATACAGTAATTCACAAAGTTGTAGTAGTAAGTGTGAGTTCGGCTTAACATGGGGATTCGGAGCCGTCTTCCCGATGTTCGTATACCGTGGGTCTCCATAACGGACTTTCTGCTGGCTGATGTTGACAAGTACGAAGAATTTATAGCAGTGGTAAGTCTCTCTCTTTCTCTCTGGGTTGCAGATTTTGAAAGCCAGTTTTTAAATCAGGTTTTCATGATTGACCCAGTGTGGTGTGACGAATCTCTCTTGTGTTTCGACTGGTCTGTGCTCCTTGTAGGTTTTTGCTGATTGAAAAAGGAAGTTCAGAATCATAGTTCCATTAAAGGAAAAGGAATGTAGTTAAACGGGTTGCGGTTTGCAAAATAATCTGTTGAGGCCTATCGGTATTACTTAGTATTGTACCCAGTAATATTTTACGTATGAAAATTAAGGATCAGCATATTTTAAGATTTACATTGACATTGCTTCACTACATGGTGTTACATGTGTAATTCAATTTTCTACTGCTCAGCGATTCACACACGTTCACACACACACACACACACACACACACACATATTTACATCTTTTCCTCCCTACGGGTTATATATCCACTATCCCCTTATCTCCTTGAACGAGTTCTTCTTTTGACAGCTCGACTCCGAAAGTGACATTAAATATACGTACGGTGACGTCAGAAACCACACGAGATCCATTGGCAGCGCGCTAACCCGAAATGGCTTTCGAAAAGGAGACGTATTGTGTATATGTTGTCCGAACGTTCCCGAGTTTCCCTTAGTATTACTGGGAACCCTTGCTGTGGGAGGGATCATTACAACCGCTAACCCGCAATTCACAGCAGGTAAGAGCCAGGTTAATACTTTCTTAATTGTTTTCTTTGCCTGAGATCTTTTTACTTGTTATAGAGGTTCCGTTACCATGGCTTTTATATCTGGTGACAAAATGGATGTCATTTATTGATAATTGTACATAGTTTAAGCAAGGAGTTAACTCCTTGGTTTAAGTAACACTGCAAAGACAGAGAGGTTACCATAATGTTTCTTATTTTGTTTATATTCAGTTATAAGAGTCTGAGAATACTAATACAATATTTCCCTTTTTCCGTACAAAAGAGGAAATCGAAAAGCAGATAAAACTTGCGCAGGTGCAGTACATGGCCACAGTTCCAGAGTGTGCGGAGAAGACTGTCAGAGTTGCAGCTGCAACTGGAATAAAGGTTGGTAACTCTCCTCGTTACCTCTTACTGAAATGAGGCTTAATGAGCCCATAGCCCACAATGTGTCTACGCGGTTCATTTATCCACTTCTTATTTATTAGGCTGTGTACGTATTAGGCAGCGCCCAGGGATGCACCCCATTCACCGAACTTCTAAATGACGACGGTTCTGCCTTCCCTGATGACGTCAACATCTCGCCGCAAGATGTCGCATTCCTCCCATTTTCCAGTGGCACGACAGGCCCTCCCAAGTGTGTGATGATCACGCACTACAATATTGTTGCCAATCTCTTGCAGATGAGGTAGACCTTTTAAACAACAAAGTTTGTATAGTAGGCAACGGTTTATTATTACTTGGTGGACATTTTCATTGACCACACATAGTATATACCCTCATACCATTTTTTGTATTTTCCATAATGTTTTTGATTATTCTGTACGTCAGTTTGCACCCATCAGCATACAACGCATTACTTATTATTCATATTATTGGTGATCATATTTTATGCCACATCCACAGACTTTCGAACAATAATTCAGCCTATGTTATTTTATTTTAGAGATTAAAAATGTAAAACAATCATTTCAGAGATTTTATATACACCGGACGCCCTGGGGTAGATTTTGTCTTGGGGTATCTTCCTTTCTTCCATGGCTTTGGTTTAGTTGCCATCAATCTCAGATCGATCATATTCAAACAGACAATTGTATGCATGAGAAAATTCGACTTTGAAGACTTCCTGGCCGCTATTGAAAAGTACAAAGTAAGTTCATTTATAATAACATGCTGATGTGAAAAAAATTATAGCAAAATTCTCAAATATATATAAGTTATGAAAGTAGTAGCGCACACACATTGGGAAATTACGACGCACAAATAACTAACATTAACAGCTGGTAAATACAGTATTTACCTGTAGGCTAAGACCCCATTCCCAGAGATTAGATCGATCCAAACTAGATCGACCTAACTCCCTGGGGCTTCACGCTAAATAGCTGTCGGCCGAGCGGGCACGAAAGGTAATTACCCCCTTACAGCTTGTACATGTAGTAGGCGGGACGGACATTTAAGTCGGATTATCTGACAGTAATCTAGTGAGACTCCCCACGAGGATAGATCGATCTAAAATCTATGGGAATACGCCCTAACATGACTTGACCACCTGCTTTAAAATCATTCCCAGATCCGGTATTTGTTTGCGGCGCCCCCTATTGTCATTAGGATGGCCAAGCACCCCAGTGTGGCAAAATACGACCTATCTTGTGTGGAAACCATCATGTCAGCAGCAGCCCCACTGAGAAGGGATTCAGAAGAGGAACTAGAGGCGCGTCTTGGGACGTGTAGTGTGACACAAGGTGGCGACACTTTGTGGCTTTCATGTCTTGGAGGAACGCATCAGATGCGAACGTTTCTTGATTTGAAACATGCGTTTTTCTTTCCTTTTTAATCTCGTTCCTTTAAATGATATATTAGTGGTGTTAATTTATGAATATGAGTGACCCAACATTTGTGGTGTTCATTTTGATTGAATGTAATTGTTACATGACGATGGAATTATTCACTCAAACATACAGGTCTCAAATTATTTCAACATTAACTGAGTTAAAAAAGAGTAGGATTTCACCAGATGCATGCATTTACTCCCTAAAACGTGCCATTATAACTTATTGTATATTTAGCTTATGGGTTAACAGAGACAGGTGGTTTCTGCTCTTTGCCCCCACTGTCAAGACACTTAAGGCGACCAGGAGCGTCTGGAGTTTTAGTTCCAAATACAGAGTGTAAGGTAAATGAGAACTTACTAGTACCGTTCATGTAGCAATTTAGTGAGACTCCCTAGGGAGTTAGACCGATCCAGATGGATCGATCTAGGCATGGGAACCCAGTCCTAGATAACAAAACCCATTGAATCATATATAATTTATAACACTATAAACAATAAAGAATTACATTCAAAGTGTATCATTGACAAAATTTAATGCATGTAAACTGCCCGCGATATATTTTTATGAGAACAACATCAATTTCTGCCTGTTAAGATTATGATGTATACACGGTATGCAAATATGATTTTATGCTGATTATTTGGTTGACTTTTTTTGGATTGTCATTTTTACTATGTTAGAGACGTGATCTATTTTCAAACTATGTTAGGCTCCTAATATTGCACATGTACAAGACTTCTCTTGTATCTGCTATAGGTGGTGGACCCAAGCACGGGGAAGGAACTCGGTCCAAACCAAGATGGCGAACTATGGTTCAGAGGCCCTCAAATTTCCATGGGCTACTTGAATAACCCTGCCGACTCTGCGACCACCTTGGACAAGGAAGGCTGGATACACACTGGTCAGTTCGATTAGTCACTCCGGATATTCAGCGAAGTCTGATTGGTCTGTCTGGATATTTTGTGCAGTCTGATTGGTCAATATGGATTTTTAGCGCGGCTATAGTGTAATGTAATCACTTATTAAAAAAATCCAGCCGGTTATTCGAATTTTTTGTCCGAGCAAACAAGGAAAATATGTAATGGTAAATCTATTAATCTTATATTATTGATCCTCCGTATTGGTAATCTGGGGCAACTGCACCACGTTAATTTGTGACAGTTCCGGTATTCATTAATAATTATCTATTCATTTTCATCATTTCATCTTTTTTATATTCTGTAAAATTTAGGTGACATTGGGTACTACGACGAGGACCAATACCTATACATAAAGGATCGCATTAAGGAAATGATCAAGTTCAAAGGATTCCAGGTAAGAGGCTTGCCACCTACTTGGCAAGGGGATACAGATTTTTACGTAATTTCTTACTGTACTTGTTACTGGTGGTAAATATAAGAAAAATATTTCAGAAGGAGCATAAGGAAATAGCGTCTGCGACTCGAACCTACACATATTTGTGCAAAGTAAGGTGTACAATCTGCTTAGCTACTTTAACCAGTGGCCAGTTATAACGTAAACAATAGATACAGCTTTCCCTGCGATGTAAATGGATGCAGATGCTTATGCAATTGGGAATACATCTGAATAGAAAAAATCTGCGCTATATATTGAAAATATGCCCAAGGTGAACAGTTTGTCACAATTGCATTGTAGTACATGTAACTGCAGTAGTTACACGGACATATATGGTCTGGAAAGTTCGTGCAAGTGTCACGAAGATCTTTCCTTCAAGATCTGTTGTAGATAAATAGTAATTAGAGTTGTAATGATATGTATTCTGCAAAGTGTGTTGAGTTATATGTCTATAGTTGAAATACTTTATAACAATATATTTGTCCCCGTAGTTACACTTACCGAAGACTTTTGGATGACAATTAATTTTTTTTTTTATAACTGATCAACTTCTATCAAGTAGTGCCAACATCACTGTGGACAATACTGAAATGCCACCTGAAATTAGTGTCTTTCCAATACACACATGAAAAGAAATTAAATGTAAAAATTAATACATTAGGATTTTTGCCGACTAGGTGGCGCCAGCAGAGCTAGAGGGCGTCTTGGTAACCCACCCAGCGGTAGAAGACGCGGCGGTAGTGGGTCGACCTGACCAAGAGGCTGGAGAATTGCCCACTGCGTTTGTGGTTCTTAAGTCTGGTAGAATGGCCACTGAGAGGGACATCATGGACTTCTTGGCAGGTAAAATTACGCTGACCTCCTACACGTGGGTCACTCTTATAATTAGCCCCTTCCAATCTTAAATTGTTTTTAAGTTTCAATAATGTGTTTCCTTTCCTTTTCTTTTTTATTTTATCCTTTGATTTTTTATAAATATTATTAATACACGGGAAAACGTTACATGAAATAATATATGTATATTTGATAATTTCAAATTGGATTTCTCATTCAGTATCAGATAAAAAATTTTGAAGAGCCTATAATTTCTGAAAACTTCATGTATGGACTTTAGGCACCGATCTAAACATCTTCAAAAAAGTTCCCACTGCTCTCAACTTTTACCACATTTTCAGAAAAGTTGGCTCCTTACAAGCGTTTGCGGGGTGGAGTGGTATTTGTGAAGTCGATCCCTAAAACTGGGAGCGGGAAAATTCTGCGGCGTTTTCTTCGAGCTGAATTAAAGGAGAGATTAGAGAAAATGAAACCAAAACTCTGAGGAATTTTATGGGTTGTACTTCCGTGGGGATGGATGCTTTGACTTTTGAAATGCCTGTTTATCTAATTAATAGGACCACTTACATTTTGTCATTTTGATACATTCTCTCCGTTGAGTGACGGGATTTGAGGTTGGAAGTAAATCACGCGACGCCCGCAGACAGTATTTATGCATGTACATCTGGGTCTTGATATCGTGGTTCAGCCACGGACCCAAGCCGTGAACAGCAATTTGGTTTATAAGCCAAATGCATATTTGATTTATTTTGAACAATAAAAAAAAAGCTTGTTATTTAGTTTATTTACCTTCCCTTTATTTAAGCCCCTTTTTAAACCACAGTGACTTTTTTCATAACTAACAACAACGAATTCCTCTAACAGCTAAAACAGATTATCTGGCAAAAGCAAACCCATTTTAAAATATAAAGTGAATAATACACTGGTTCATAATAATAGATGTTCCCATTACAACCCAAATGAAAACCTCGTTTGAATCAAACATAAAGTCTGTCAAGATATTAATAATTCCTAAAACATTTATAACCCCCCTTTACAAACGATGTAACACACACCTACCTTTCAAGTCTTGAATACATTACATGTCTGTTTCGCCACCCTTTTGTTCGTTAAAAACATTTATCCTCCCGGATTAAGCGGATGAAAACACGTTAAAACAATAGACCATAATAAATGCACTATTATCTTTTAGTAACCATGTATGTGTCACATGTATGTGTCAGATCCCAAACTAGTCCAGTTACTAACTAGTCCAGTTGCTAACTGGACTAGAGCACTTCCCAATTGGGATCAGGTCTAGGTCACATCCTGATTGGGTCTTTATCTTTTTAACAGCATAATACATCTTAACTAACTAACTTACTAAAGAGCAGGTGAAATTAATTTGTCTGGTGTTATTAAGCCATAAACACACCAATGGGCAAGGGCCCTCACATGCATGCGTCATTAGCAGGAAGTGCCCTACAGCTAATCCATGACGCAGGGTCCTTAAAGTGTCCAAACGCAGGTCATTGACGACTGCGACCAGCGCAATCCCGGCGTGCAGCACTGGTGATACGGTATGTTATTAGCACAATGGTAGTAGCAGTTTACATCGTTAGGGTCAGGTTGGAACTGGCTGTCGCCACATGTAATAGCACCTGGAATGAAATTCTGACATTGAATGGGAAAAAGATTTAGAAATGTATTAATGTGATTAAAGAGACAGTACACAGGTTTCAGATAAATGCAATCTTCCTGCTAATTTTATAGATAGCCTGTATTTACATCGTAAAGACAGGTTTTTTCCAATGAAATAATGTTATTAATAGTCCAAATCCAAAACCTAATTGCTTTTACTCTTAAATCAAAAATGCAAGAGATGCACACCAGTATACAGGCAGGGGTAGCACCATTTAAAGTAAAGTGAAGAAAAGGAGGTATTAAAACATCTTAATGCGATTATCTATCTGTATAGGTAATCAAATTTTGATATTGAATATAGTTAGAATGGAAATTCCAATTATAATCTTTATGCGAAATCCCGTAGCCCATATACGACCTCGAGTGTTATATGCGACATAATCATTATCATTCTTTACACTAATAAATTGAGTTGAATCGGCATGAACAACTGAGGCTGCACATAAAGTGATGTTTCTCTTGATTTACCTGCTGTGGTAGTAGTTGGCGTTGTTGTAGTTGTAGGCACTGTGGTACTAGGCGTTGTTACTGTGGTATTTGTTGGTGCAATGGTAGTCGTTGGTGTCGTTGTAGTCGTTGGTGTCGTAGAAGGCAATGTGACTCCACCTATCCCTTGCCCAGGTGGATAGATAGCAATATCTGCGCAGCCGTAGAACTCTTCCTGTGGACCGTCAGGGTCTGTACCCCGGCTGTCCCCTGGAAGATGTATATAAAGACATGCACATGGTTGAGCAGTAGGCCTACTTTAATTAAATGTCATAGAACGAATCGTTTGAAACTGTACATTGAAATTTACATTATTGTGCAAGTTTTTGTTCAGGAGAAAATACATCAGAAATACTTTTTAACAAACATTACAGGAGTGAAAGTTCTGTAAAAAAAATAATATAAGCCCCAAGTTGACTATGTTACTTAATATTTATTTATATTTATATGAAAATATTGCAAATAATTCCCCCACCGAAATCTCGATACAATTAACGTTATGTACTTTGATTTTATCTATATATAATGTTCAAATAAAGCGTAACCTAATTTCCCCAAATGTGAATTCACATGTCACTTGTATTTTTGTTAAAATTAAGGTCAGTTAAGCGTGACGTCATTTACCTAAAATATGACGTCACAGCACTCACCTGTGTGCCATTTCCATTGCAGCACACATTGTGTACAGGTGACGTAATCAGGCAGTTTGGCCATTAGGTACACCATGCCCCCTGTCCAGGCGCTATTTGTTTCATCCAAACTCTGGTATCGGTTGACAGTTGTCCCATTAGCATGAAGGTATATCGGAAGTTTATATTGGTCCAGGCACTCCACGCTGACCGTGGTGTTGGGATCGTTGTGTGGGCAAAGCCTGACGAAAATTAAATCCTACACTTATCATTTGTATCTTGTAACAAGCACTTTTCCTTGACGCATGTGAAGATCTTTGTTCTGCACGTTTTATTAAATATTTTCTTAAAAGGGTTGATGGAAAATATTACTTAACAGTCAGCACACCTATATGCGCTTTTAAAATCTTCAAACTGTGAATTGCTTTTATTTTGACGTACGGGATAAAATATTGGACGTATAGAAGTGTTGGTAGCATATATTTTATCAAGACTTACTTGAATTACCTGTGCACTACTTTTGTGTGATTTTTATCCATCGACTATTTACCTAAATTCATACCACCCTTTATCCGGTGCTGTAATTTCTATTACGATTGGCACATACTCTCCCATTGTATACTGCCGCACTATGGTCCCCGTGGCGTAGAGCCCTCCAGCCTCGTTTTCACGAGGTCCTTGCCAGGGGTCGCCACATACGCCACACTTTCCGCCTTGCACGTCCCATTGGTTCTGAAATTTTCGGAAATATGGCCATTTAAGATAACTCAGTAACTTAAGCAAGACAAAATAAGTTTGTCGTAAAGCGTCCCATTTGCACCCATACTTAATAGATTAATTTTTTTATTTGTATTGACACTTGCATGGACTGCTATTTCATGCTGCTCCTTTAGCTTACAAAATCGCAAGTGCATGTCGTAATACCAAGAACCCATGTGTTCAGTTTCACGCGGCCTCACATGGTTAAAAAATTACTGGAATAATCTGATTGGTCCGCGAACAAACCGATTGCTACAATAGGTCTACAAAAGGATTTCGACCACTGCCCGGTGAGCTGATGGAAGTGGATGACCGGAAGAAACTCTGAAAATGAGTTTTGACCTTACTGAGCATTACAAAGGACGATGGTTTCATTTGCAAGGTCCATGTCTTTTCTTCCGCCATAAGAATAGGGAATGAGAGTCTTGACAGTAGCCAAATGTAGGGAACATCTTTGTTGTCATTTTCCTATCTTTTATTATTTCTCGAATAAAGATCTTTTCAATGGACTTTCGAAATTCTGAAACCTGGTTTATGCACGGTGAAATATAACTGAAATTGAATCGTTTTTTAATCCGAGACATGGCGTTGAACTCATGACTTCAAAGATCACATCGACCAGTCAGACGTGTTCACTCATGATATTCCTTAATGGAGGAAGCCCCGAACGAATTTAATTTTGTATTATTCCCACCAAAAATGGTCAAACAGAGCAATATTACAAACTGAAAAATTTCTCAGCATTAACATATTTACGAAAACGATGCCTTATGGGATTCCTAAATTAAAACACAAAACAAAAGAACTCACTTTAAGGAAAATAATAATAATAATAATAATAATAATAATAATAATAATAATAATTTACATCAAATCCGCCACAGTTCAGGCTCATGTCGTCGTAGTTCGCCGGTGTGTTAAATCCCCTCCTAAAAGCTGTGGATCGACCTGGCGGTTCGTACAGGCTACCATGACTGTGTACATGCGAGCAATGCAGAGCGAGGAAGACCAGGAGAGACAAAGCCAGTCGTAGTCTGGTCATTGCCATAGCGTGCTGCATGTTTGACAACCTCAATATATATTCACTCTTTGACAACTTTTAGGTTTTTTCAATTTAACTTCGAGCGTAGGCTTCTGAAATGGAAATGGTTTTACGTTTATCAACAGGCAGTTCTACTCGGAGCTATATATCTCAGTGGACCACAGTTCGGAAGATTGCAGACCTTTGTTTTTTACAATTTGTCAACTATACAGCAAATCTACACACACTGGACAATAGAAGTGTCACCCCTACTGAACCAATACTATGCGGGAGATAAATGACTGTGGAAAGATATGCTCCTGGTATCATTTTATTAAAAGACTAGCCTGTCAATAATAATGAGCAGGTCTACCACAATACAGAACAATGTAATTGTCATTATGTAATATAGGTATTTTTTATCTTATTATTATTATTATTTATTTATTTATTTATTTTTATTGTGATAATAGGTCTAGATTGTACTAAATGTATCTATATACAAGTAGTTTAGAGGGCCTGCAAAATGTACTGAAACATTTTAGTGCTCAATAAAATTATTATTATTATTATTATTAACATCAAATTTCACAAAAAATCACAAAATGAGAACAAAATATACATTCTACCAAAATATGCAGTTTCAAGTCCAAAATTAGTACTTAGTGGCATAGCCATGTGACCTAATAATAGGTGCCAGTCTACGAGGCAAGGATTCATATAATTGTCTGATGCGTTCAGGGCTTATGCTGGCCCAAGCATGAAGCACTGAATATAACAGAGTTTCTCTGCTGGTAAGACGGGCATTTGTCAAAAGTTTTCACACATTTTCTATTATGTTTGCATCCGGACTGTGGGCAGGCCACATCACCCTGCGATCGTCCTGTTGGTCAAACCAATCATCAACTGCTCTGGGCCTGTGACGAGGAGCATTGTCATCCTGGTGAAAAAATGGATAATTCCTGTCACCAAACATATTAGTAATAGATGGTAGCCAGCCTGACTCCAAAACATCGATATATTTCTAGTGATTCATGTTTCCATCAACCACTATCAATTCGCCCTCGCCATGGATGCTGATGCAGCCACACACCATGATAAATATGCTGCTCCGGGTTCGAAAATCCAGTGCATGTGGTTTAAATGCTTTACCAGCAGTTCGCCAGCATCGTACTCGTCTGTCATCAGAGGTCAGACCAAAGCGACACTCATCAGAAAAAATATATAGGACCAATTGTCATGGAATGTCCAGTTCCAGATCCTGTTGACCCTAGTTCACTCTACGTTGCCTGTTTTGTAACGATATAAGAGGTTTCAGTCTTGCTACCCTGCTGTACACTCTCTGAGCATGTAACCGACGCCTAGCAATTTTCACAGACACATTCTTATGTGTGAAATTGTTCCAATGTGTTGTCAAGTGACAAGCAGTGTCGAACTTTGACAACCTGGACATCAAAATCAGTCGTCGGTCTTCACGGCCAGTAGTTTTTCTTGGACGACCCATCAGAGGCAATTTGTCTCTTGATCCAGTGTTTCTATACAGAGACCAGACCCTCTGCACGGTTCTGACTGAACAATTCAATTGTATCGATATTCTGACATTGCTTATATTCCGCCTCTTCGGGTTAATAACTTGACGCCTATAACCGTTAGATAATTCCCTGTATCTTGCCATATTGGAGGAAGACAGGAATAACATTTGCTGTACATGTACAAGACCAACATTAAAATTCCATGGTATAGCGGTTTTATACTCATTAGTCACATTATAAGTAGACCAGGCATTATAAGTACCCAAGATCTGCCTACTTTTATTACTCTGATTTAGGGGGTGACACTTCTATTGTCCAGTGTGTGTAAATATTAAACTTCTAGTTCCTCTAAGAGCGGTTACCACAGTTTCATACCTGTGATCACGCCTTGCAGTTCAGATGATATAATGGTACGCATAAATTATTTCTATACCAAAAGATACAGACTTGACATTTAATATGGAATATTTCAGTTTCGAAGGTATACCTAGGTAAAAGTACGTTCTTTTTTCAAAAAACTCCGATTTCATATAAGATTTGTGAATGTAAAAGTGTGCAGTCAGGTGTGTCACTACCAATTAACTGACTTTCATGCCTGTTGCGCTGCTACATTATGTAATTTGCAGTGATTTAATTGGGTAGTGTTCCTTTGGGCTGATCAAAGCTTGGCTTAGGCAAAGCTTGGTTCTGTCAAAAATATATCCATATTTCGGCAACTACTGCATAGAAGAATTTGAAATTTTGCATGCAAGCGGTCAGTTTTGCAGTGCGTAAAATAAGCTAAGTAGTGCATTACAAATTTGTTAATCTAAGGCAGAATGGCGCGAAAAAGACAGACATAACCAGACAGATCATAGCACCAAACGGAACGGTCCCCACAGTTTTATAGAGTAATGCCCAGACTGATGTACCTACACAGAGGTGACCCCCAATGTATCAAAATTTTACCTACAGGGTACATGACCCACTGTCTTTCGGTATACGCTGCTGCAACTCAACAAAAAACACTTAGTCCGTTCAGAACGAGGGGTAAATTGCCACTAAAATGCATTTTTCAAAGCCCTTAGCGAACACTAAACTGGTTTTAGCAGGTAAGAACACCAAATGACCTCCGAGGTACCCACTGTATACAGCAAAACATCGTCGTCTGTTTCTCTAATGAATTGGGGGCCATGAACGATTCTGGGTAGAACACTGAAACTGCGTGGCTTTCTTTATTGAGGTCAGATTTCACCTGTACCGCCCAATTAGTCAAAACAGAGTTTACAGATATCCAGAAGAGGCCTACGACGAAGCATATGCCGGGTCTAAAGTGACAAGGGTGATTGACAGCGTCAGTATTTGGAGTAGATTCCACATTGGTGCCAAAACACCAACGGTAGTCATCGACGAAAACCTGAACCAGATCAAATAAAGGAATAATCTCGGAACCACTTGACTATCATTTGATAGGGGGCACCTTAGGAACAATTCTAGGTTGCACGATGAGGTTGCAGGTTCACACAGAGCACTTTTAATAGCAGATAACTTACAGAACCAAGGGAATGAGCAGCTACCCTGGTCATCAAAATCGCCACATTTGAACCACATAGACAATATTTCGGTAGACCATTACTCACCAATCAACTGCCTACATGTCCTACAACAAAACTGGACCAGATTGGACAATTTTAGACCGATGCCTGGAATGCTATTCCAGATTGACCTCTTAAAACATACCCCCAAGAAATGCATTGCCGCTTGAGAGCGCTGGCAACAGCCACGAAGAGGCCAGGCGTAACAACGACCATTACTGTGACTAGCAACTGACATGAGGGTCTTTTGTGGAGCGTATTACCCTTTTACAGACGATAATTTGGAAAATATGGAGATCTAAAATATCTCTTTTAATGGGAGTCGTATGACATGGAATAGGCAACGTGTTTTTGTTTGCTTCTTTGGCGAATTCCATTAATAAACTGATGTCACAATGACATCAAAGAGATAATTTAAAGTTATTAAAACACGATTTTAATCCTTATTTTCATTTATCAGTCAGCAAAATAGGAAAAAACTGATAAAAAATTATTTCGAAAAAAATATTCCATATTAAATGTCAAGTCTGTATATCGATAAATAAAAAATAAAATAAAGCATAAAAACACGTGGCAAATTCTACAGTGTTAAGTGGCACAGTCGTACAGAAAGGTTAATAAGTTTTATTACAAATATTTATATTTTTTCTTTCGATTCTTTGTTTAAAATTAAAATTTACCAATGTGTCCACAATTTGTCGACTTTGCAGTTGAAATGGGGGAGTCCTCGGAATTGTGACTGCATGTTGAAAAAACACGTAAAAAATTGATAATTTACATGGAATAAAAATCTCTAAATCCCTCAGCTCAGTCAATCAAATTAACCATTCAACCCCCAGAATCTGAGGGCATCGAAAGAAGTGTCTATAGGGCCTGGCGTCAAGTATGTATGTTGTCGTTCTTATATATAGGCCTATATATAAAAGAAGCTGTCATCCAGAAATCGGTGCCGTTTCTAATAAAAAAATAATGGTAATAATAATAAACATGCTGGCATTCAGAAGCTAGTGTCTCCGATTCCTAAGAATAAGGTTACAGCTGTGATTGGTGTATCCGGTTAAAACTGGTTCTTTTACGCCTGTTACCTTGGTGGGTTAATTGTTCATGCACAACCAGGCGTGGGCTAGGCGTCACCTTGATCGGTTAATGAACCTGATTAAAGACTTCAGACGACTTTCTGCGTACCACACTAGTCTATCAGAACCCCAGAGAAATAGTTTAAATGGATTTGATAAAATCACCATATGTACGCGTAAGTAGGCTTCAAACTGATACGCTGTATATTTTAGTTGTTATTGTTTATTAGACCTGAAGCTTATATATATATATATCAAGATGACAGCCGAACCTGTGCAAAAGCATAATCAACTGATTCAACCGCAAATTCCGGGGATGAATTAAAACATTGTTCTTATTACACAGGAAATTCTCTTTGATAGCCGACTATGCCACGTTCTGCCTTCAAATCTGCACGGTAGAGTATGTGCGGTGTCGCTTTGTGATCAAACAAAAAGAATAAAGTTCTTGTGATCTAATTGTTAATGTACATGTACCTTTAATTAAAAAACTATTCAGTGTATTTATTCAAAATAATTTACTTAAAATGACTTTTATTGTTTGATTACCATTTACGTGTGCGTTGTATTAAAAAAAACAAATATGCGATGACAACAAGAATCATGGCAATTTATGAATCAATGTATACTATGATGTAAGGTTAACCTTTCAATTAGTTAATTTTTTAGTGATTTTTAGATGTGCATGAATTTCTAATTGACAAAAATATAGAAGACCCGTATCTGCTGCATAAAATCACTTCTGCAATTGAGAGGAGTGGCTTTTCAAAGACCTTACCAGTTGTTACATGGTGGTTTGTGGTGAAAAAAGGTTGCCGAAAATGATTATGTTCTTCCCGAAAACATGAAACACTGAATATAACTGAGTTTCTCTGCTGGTAGGACGGGCATTTGTCAAAAGTTTTGACATATCATTCCACACATTTTCTATTATGTTTGCATCCGGACTGTGGGCAGGCCACATCACCCTGCGATCGTCCTGTTGGTCAAACCAATCATCAAATGCTCTGGGTCTGTGACAAGGAGCATTGTCATCCTGGTGAACAAATGGATAAGTCCTGTCACCAAACATGATAGTAATGGATGGTGGCAAGCCTGACTGCAAAACATCGATATATTTCTAGTGATTCGTGTTTCCATCAACCACTATCAATTCGCGCACGCCATGGATGCTGATGCAGCCACACACCATGATAAATATGCTGCTTCGGGTTCGAAATTCAGTGCATGTGGTTCAAATGCTTTACCAGCAGTTCGCCAGCACCGTACCCATCAGAGGTCAAACCAAAGCGACACTTATCAGAAAAAAATATATATAGGACCAATTGTCATGGAATGTCCAGTTCCAGATCCTGTTGAGCCTAGTTCACTCTACGTTGCCAGTTTTGGAACGATATAAGAGGTTTCAGTCTTGCTACCCTGCTGTACACTCTCTGAGCATGTAACCGACGCCTAGCAATTTTCACAGACACATTCTTATGTGTGAAATTGTTCCACTGTGTTGTCAACTGACAAGCAGTGTCGAACTTTGACAACCTGGACATCAAAATCAGTTGTTGGTCTTCACGACCAGTAGTTTTTCTTGGACGACCCATCAGAGGCAATTTGTCTCTTGATCCAGTGTTTCTATACAGAGACCAGACCCTCTGCACGGTTCTGACTGAACAATTCAATTGTATCGATATTCTGACATTGCTTATATTCCTCCTCTTTAGGATAATAACTTGACGCCTATAACCGTTAGATAATTGCCTGTATCTTGCCATATTGGAGGATGACCGGAATAAAATTTGCTGTACATGTACAAGACCAACGATACAATTCCATGGCATAACGGTTTTATACTCATTAGTCACATTATAAGTGGACCAGACATTATAACTACCCAAGATCTGCCTACTTTTATTACTCTGATTTAGGGGGTGACACTTCTATTGTGCAGTGTGTGTAAATGTTAAACTTCTAGTTCCTCTTAGAGCGGTTACCACAGTTTCATACCTGTGATCACGCCTTGCAGTTCAGATGATATAATGGTACGCATAAATTATTTCTATACCAAGAAGTGTCTATAGAGACTGGCGTCAAGTATGTATATTGTCGTTCTTATATATAAGCCTATATATAAAAGAAGCTGTCATCCAGAAATCGGTGCCGTTTCTAATAAAAAAATAATAATAATAATAAAAGTCATGCTGGCATTCAGAAGCTAGTGTCTCCGATTCCTAACAATAAGGTCACAGCTGTGATTGGTGTATCCGCTTAAAACTGGTTCTTTTACGCCTGTTACCTTGGTGGGTTAATCGTTCATGCACAAACAGGCGTGGGCTAGGCGTCACCTTGATCGGTTAATGAACCTGATTAAAGACTTCAGACGACTTTCTGCGTACCACACTAGTCTATCAGAACCCCCGTATGTTCGCTAAAGTAAGCATTAAACTGACACGCTGTATATTTTAGTTAATATTGTTAATTAGACCTGAAGCTTATACATAGTAAGATGATAGCCGAGCGTGTACAAAAGCATCATCACCTGGTTCAACCGCAAATTCCGGGGATGAATTAAAAACATTGTTCTAATTAACCAGGAAATTCTCTTTGATAGCCGACTATGGCACGTTCTGCCTTCAAATCTGCACGGTAGAGTTTGTGCGGTGTCGCTTTGTGATCAAACAAAAAAAAATAATAATAAAGTTCTTGTGATCTTAGTGTTAACGTACTTGTCCCTTTATTTTCTTTTTAAAACTATTCAGTGTATTTATTCAAAAAAATTTACTGAAAATGACTTTTATCGTTTGATTACCATTTACGTGTGTGTTGTATTTTTAAAAAAAAGCAAATATGCGAAGACAACAAGAATCATGGCAATTTATGAATCAATGTATACTATGATGTACGGTTAACCTTTCAATTAGTTAATTTTTAGTGATTTTTAGCTGTGCATGAATTTCTAATTGACAAAAATATAGAAGACCCGTATCTGCTGCATAAAATCACTTCTGCAATTGTGAAGAGTGGCTTTCAAAGACCTTACCGGTTGTTACATGGTGGTTTGTGGTGAAAAAAAAGTTGCTTAAAATGATTATGTTCTTCCAGAAAAATGTTAAACAGGCTTAGGTAATATACGTCTAATTTAAAAAACCTAATAAAAATTAATACTCCTGTAAATATAAATACGACAATCTTACCGTCACTAATTATTTTGCT
This sequence comes from Lingula anatina, assembly GCF_051362555.1. Classification (NCBI taxonomy): domain Eukaryota; kingdom Metazoa; phylum Brachiopoda; class Lingulata; order Lingulida; family Lingulidae; genus Lingula; species Lingula anatina. Next base: position 18,706,283 of record NC_141773.1, on the reverse strand, counting down.
GCTGGGTTAACTGTTGACTGCCGACGTGGCCTGCCGATCTACTGAGCGATCAGATACAGTGAACACAGTAAAAAGCTAGATGTGCGAATCAGGGCCCCGCATCTCGAAAGCATCGCGTATTGCGAATCGCTATATCAAAAAGAGGCTACAGTGTATTATATGGGAGGAGTATGGGCGAGTTATGGAATCGAGACGCTTGCGCACGTGCGCAACATAGCAAAGCTTTCGAGATACGGAGCCCAGGTGACCTAGTATTAAAAAATATTATTTCGTCCACCACCAGCATCTGTGGCATATGGTTTGAATTATGAAAAGTCATCCGCGCATATGACAGAAATCTTGGATGAATAAATGAATATAGTATTTCAGTCTTAAAGATAAGATATGGTAGATTCCCTGAAACGCATAAAAATCAATACTGCCCGTTTCTTAGCGACTTAACTCAAGTCTAAAGGATAAACCAAACAAATCACTCGGTGAGCCATAATACCAACAACAACATCTTTAACAACAACAACAATAGTAATAATAATTTGAAAACTGTGCCATCTTCAAATTACTGTCGTAAATTGGACTTACATGTACTTATCCGTCCCTCACGTTCGTGTAATGTGTAAGCTCACATTCCCTGTACTCTACGGAAAAATTGAATGTGAATGTAAAGACTGAATGTGACCATTCGAAAAATGACCATTCGAAAAAAGTTATGAAATTGCATAGGCCTATATATTTTTCTTTTTATATATCCGGGCTGGGTTGTATGAAAGCCGTATAGCACTATACGCTGCATTAATCAGCCGTGTAACTTACACCCCATTTCCATAGATTTTTTAGATCGATCTATCCCTGTAGGGAGTCTCACTAGATTACTGTCAGCTTGGCCGGCTTAAGCGTCTGTCCCGCCTACTAAAAGCTGTAAGGGGGTAATTAACTATGGTGCCCGATCGGCTGACTGCAATTTAGCGTAAACCCCCAGGGAGTTAGGTCGATCTAAAACTTAATCTTTAGATCGATCTAAATCTCTGGGAAGGCACCCTTATACGGTTCTTATACTGGTTGCATGAAAGACGTAGGCTACAACTTTATACGGTGGATAAATCTGCTAAACGGTCGGTTAAAGTTATACGTCTCAGGGAGGTCCTTTAAATAATTATACAGTGGATAAAAATGGCGTACCTGCTGAGGTTCCACAGGAATTCTCAACAGACCGATGTTGTGGCAATAAATAAACGAGATACTGTGTAGTGGAAATAAAGTTTAAAAAAAGTTACAAGAATAAAATAAGCTATCCACACCAAGCCGGTAGTAATACTGTATGAAACCTATAATTCTGAATAACAGACTAAGAATACAGAAGCATTGCGTACCTTCTTCTGAATTAAATGTTCGTTGCACCAAGGAGTTATAACAGACTGTTATAACTCCTTGGTTGTACCTGACGTAGCTGTGGAGGCTGACAAGACATCAGTTGTGACACTTGATTCACACCTATCGCAATTGCTGTCCTCCTCTAGCAGTCCTCTACATACATTTTGCATTATGCATTATTTTTCATCACTTTTAATCAAATGCTGGTTATTTTTGTTGACCTAAGAAATGTGAAATGATTGATAAATGAAAGTGTACCATCAGTGGCTGGGTATAGGCAAAGGATGCCTCAGTTATGGAAAGGTCGTAATATGTTCGAGGTGACAGAAAGAGGTTGGTGGATCAGAAGTACCAGATCAGAAAAAAATGGTTATTAGATCTTGAGCTTGAGGAAATTGTAAGACGAATTAAGACTAGAGAGGCTACTGTAGATGCTCAAGGACACTGTGAGGATGATGGCGGTGACCTAACCCCATGTTACATAGGTTGGCAACATCACTGAACACGCGCAGCGGGGGTCAATTAGTGATTTCGGGTGGATCCGTGAGTTCAACCGTGGACCATTTGTATAAAAAACTGACTATTAGCACCGCATTATTGGACCGCGAACAATTTGTGCTGTTTGGGGTGGCTTCCTATCAGATCTCTTGCTGTTTTTCACATGGGTCCTTTTTTTTCGACCGCGAACTATTTTCAATATGACTGAAGATACGAAGATCAAGATTAAGGGTTTTCAGATATGTCACGTGGAAACATTTTGATACATTCTCTCCGTTGAGTGACGGGATTTGAGGTTGGAAGTAAATCACGCAACGCCCGCAGACAGTATTTATGCATGTACATCTGGGTCTTGATATCGTGGTTCAATCATGGCCCCCAAGCCATGAACAGCAATTTCTCTTATAAGCCATGTGCATATTTGCTTTATTTTGAACAATAAAAAAAGAAAGCCTTGTTATTTAGTTTATTTACCTTCCCTTTATTTAAGCCAGTTTTTAAACCACAGTGACTTTTTTTCAAAACTACACAACAACAAATTCCTCTAACAGCTAAAACAGATTATCTGGCAAAAGCAAACCCATTTTAAAATATAAAGTGAATAATACACCGGTTCATAATAATAATAATAGATGTCCCCAAGATATCAATTACAACCCAAATGTAAACCTCTTTTGAAACCAAATTAATGTCTGTCAAGATATTAATAATTCCTTAAACACCTGAACAAAACTGAAACCACATCTCATTTATAACCCCCCTTTTAAAAATGATGTAACACACACCTACCTTTCAAAGTCTTGAATACATTACATGTCTGTTTCGCCACCTTTTTGTTCGTTAAAAACATTTATCCTCCCAGATTAAGCGGATTAAAACACGTTAAAACAACAGATCATAATAAATGCACTCTTAACTTTTAGTAACCATGTATGTGTCACTTGTCATATCCAAACTAGTCCAGTTACTAACTAGTCCAGTTGCTAACTGGACTAGACCACTTCCCAATAAGGATCAGATCTAGGTCAGATCCTGATTGGGTCTTTGCCTTTTTAAAAGCATAATGTATCTTAATCAACTAACTTACTAAAGAGCAGGTGAAATTAATTTGTCCGGTGTAATTAAGTCATAAACACACCAATGGGCAAGGGCCCTCACACGCAAGGGTCATTAGCAGGAAGTGCCCTACAGCTAATAATCCATGACGCAGGGTCCTTAAAGTGTCCAAACGCAGGTCAATAAGGTCTGCGACCAGTGCGTTCCCGGCGTGCAGCACTGGTGATACGGTATGTTATTAGCACAATGGTAGTAGCAGTTTACATCGTTAGGGTCAGGTTGGAACTGGCTGTCGCCACATGTAATAGCACCTGGAATGAAATTCTGACATTGAATGGGAAAAAGATTTAGAAATGTATTAATGTGATTAAAGAGACAGTACACAGGTTTCAGATAAATGCAATCTTCCTGCTAATTTTGTAAATAACCTGTAATTACATCATAGAGAGTACAGGTTTTCTCCAATGAAATAATGTTATTAATAGTCCAATTCCAAAATTGAATTGCTTTTACTCTTAAATCAAAAAATGCAAGCGATGCATACCGTAGCACCGTTCAAGGTAAAGTGAATAAAAGGAGGTTTTAAAACACATCTTTTAAGTTTTTATTAAAATATGATTATCTCTCCAATACTGATATTGAATGTAGTTAGAATGGCGGCCGGTAATACATTTTAATGGAAACGCCAATTATAATCTTTGTGCGAAATCCCATAGCCTATATACGACCTCGAATGCTATACGTGACATAATCATTATCATTCTTTACACTAATAAATTGAGTTTAATTGGCATGAACAACTGAGGCTGCACATGAAGTGATGTCTCTTGATTTACCTGCTGTGGTAGTCGTTGGCGTTGTTGTAGTTGTAGGCACTATGGTACCGGTAGGCGTTGTTGCTGTAGTATTTGTTGGTGTTATAGTAGTCGTTGGTGTTGTAGTAGTCATTGGTGTCGTAGCAGGCAACGTGACTCCTCCTATCCCTTGCCCAGGTGGATAGATAGCAATATCTGCGCAGCCGTAGAACTCTTCCTGTGGACCGCAGCCCAGACAAGAGGTCCCATCAGGGTCTGTACCCCAACTGTTCCCTGGAAGATGTATATTATGACATGCACATGGTTGAGCAGTACTTTAATGAAACGGCACATAGAACGAACTGTACTGTATATTGAAATTCACGTTACTGTATAAGTTTTTGTTCAGGAGAAAATACATTAGAAATACTTTTTAACAAACATTACAGGAGTGAAAGTTCTGTAAAAAAATAATATAAGCCCCAAGTTGACTTTGTTACTTAATATTTATTTGTTTTTATCTGAAAATATTGCAAATAATCCCCCCACCGAAATTTCGATAAAATTAACGTACCTTGATTTTATCTTAATATAATGTTCAATTTAAGCGTAACTTAATTTCCCCAAATGAGAATTCACATGTCACTTGTATTTTTGTTAAAATTAAGGTCAGTTAAACATTACGTCATTTCCCTAAATATGACGTCACACCACTCACCGGCGTGCCATTTCCACTGCAGCACACACTGTGTACAGGTGACGTAATCAGGCAGTTTGGCCAGTAGGTACACCTTGCCCCCTACCCATCCGGTATTTGTTTCATCCAAACTGTGGTAACGGTTGACAGTCGTCCCATTAGCATGTAGGTATATATGAAGTTTATATTGGTCCAGGCACTCCAAGCTGACGGGGGTGTTGGGATCGTTGTGTGGGCAAAGTCTGACGAAAATTAAATCCTACACTTATCATTAATTATCTTGTAACAAGAACTTTTCTTTGACGCATGTGAAGACCTTTGTTCTGCACGTTGCATTAAATATTTTCTTAAAAGGGTTGATAAAAAATATTACTAAACAGTCAGCACATCTATATGCGCTTTAAAAATATTTAAACAGTATTGTGAATTGCTTTATATTTAATTTTGACGCACGGGATAAAATATTGGACGTATAGCAGTATTGGTAGCGTATATTTTATCAAGACTTACTTGTATTACCTATGCACTACTTTTGTGTGATTTTTATCCATCAAGTACTTACCTAAATTCATACCACCCTTTATGCGGTGCTGTAATTTCTATTACGATTGGCATATATTCTCCCATTGTATACTGCCGCACTAAGGTCCCCGTGGCGTAAAGCCCTCCAGCCTCGTTTTCACGAGGACCTTGCCAGGGGTCGCCACATACGCCACACTTTCCGCCTTGCACGTTCCATTGGTTCTGAAATTTTCGGAAATATGGCCATTTAAGATAACTCAGTAACTTAAACAAGACAAAATAACTTGTCAAATTTTTGGTGAAACGTCCTATTTGCAAGCATAATTAATAGATTTATATATTTTTTCTATTTGTCCTGACACTTGAACAGTTATTTCATGCTGATCCTTTAGCTTAAAAAATCGCAAATTTGTCGTAATTCCAAAAACCCATGTGCTTACGTCTACAAAAGGATTGTGACCACTGCCCGGTAAGCTGATGGAAGTGGATGACCGGAAGTTAGAAAGTTGGGTGTTATATCTCGACCCTTGTGACTTTACTGAGTATTACAACGGACGATGGTTTTATTTGCAAGGTCCACGTATGTCCTTTCTTCCGCTATAAGAATAGGGTGTGAGACTTTGGACAGTAGCCAAATGTAGGGAACATCTTCGTTGTCATTTTCCTATCTTTTTTTTATTTCTCGAATAAAGATCTGTTCAAGGGACTTTCGAAATTCTGAAACCTGGTTTACGCACGGTAAAATATAACTGAAATAGAATCGTTTTTTAATCCGAGACGTGGCGTTGAACACATGACTTCAAAGATCACATCTACTTGTCAGACATGTGATCACTCAAGATATACCTCAATGGAGGAAACCCCGAACGAATTAAATTTTGTATTATTGCCACCAAAAATGGTCAAACAGAGCAATATTAGAAACTGAAAAAAATTCTCAGCATTAACATATTTTACGAAAACGATGCTTTATGGGATTCCTAAATTAAAACACAAAACAAAAGAAATCACTGTAAGGAAATAATAATAATAATAATAATAATAATAATAATAATAATAATAATAATTTACATCAAATCCGCCACAGTTCAGGCTCATGTCGTCGTAGTTCGCCGGGGTGTTAAATCCCCTCCTAAAAGCAGTGGATCGACCTGGCGGTTCGTACAGTCTACCATGGCTGTGTACAGGCGAGCAATGCAGAGCGAGGAAGACCAGGAGAGACAAAGCCAGTCGTAGTCTGGTCATTGCCATAGCGTGCTGCATGTTTGACAACCTCAATATATATTCACTCTTTGACAACTTTTAGTTTCTTCGGTTCGACCGCAAGCTTGTGCTACTGAAATGGCAATGGTTTTTCGTTTGTCAACAGGTAGTTCTACCATTACGTTCCTTCATCTGCTACAATCAGTGAACAACATTTCATTGGATCACATTTTGGAAGATTGTAGAGCTTTGTTCTTTACAATTTGTCAACTAAACAGCAAATCTAAATGGCAAACTTCTGGTTCCTCTTAGAGCGGTTACCACAGTTTCATATCCGTGATCACGCCTTACAATACATTACAATACAGGAGATGATATAATGGTACGCATAAACTTATTTCCATATCAAAAGATATATATATATATATATAATAAAGCATAAAAACACGTGGCATATTCTACAGTATTAAGTTGCACAGTTGTGCAGAAAGATTTTAAGTTTTATTATAAATATTTATATTTTTTCAGTCGATTCTTTGTTTTAAATAAAATTTAGCAATGTGTCCACAATCTGTCGACTTCGCAGTTGAAATGGGGGAGTTCTCGGAAATGTAACTGCATGTAAAAAAAAACGTGAAAAAATTGATAATTACATGGAGTAAAAACCTCTGAATCCATAAGCTCAATCAATCAAATAAACTATTCAACTCCCAGTATCTGAGGGCATCGAAAAAGGTGTCTATAGAGAACGGCGTCAAGTATGTATGTTGTCGTTCTTTGCTGTCATCCAGAAATCTGTGTCGTTTCTAAAAAAAATTATGCTGGCATTCAGAATCTGGGATCTCCAATTCCTGACAATAAGGTCACAGCTGTGATTGGATTATCCGGTTAAAACTGGTTCTTATAGGCCTGTAACCTTGGTGGGTTAATCGTTCATGCACAACCAGGCGTGGGCTAGGCGTCACCTTGATCGGTTAATGAACCTGATTAAAGACTTCAGACGACTTTCTGCGTACCACACTAGTCTATCAGAACCCCATAGAAATAGTTTTCAAGAGTTTGATAAAATCGCCATATTCACTCTAACGTACGCTTTAAACTAATACACTTTATATTTTTATTAGTGTTGTTTATTTGACCTGAAGCTTACATACATAGATGACAGCCGAGCGTGTGAAAAAGCATTCAACTTCAAATTTCTTGGATAATTTAAAAACATTGTTCTATTCTAACAGGATATTTTCTTTGAAAGCCTATTGTGGCACGTTCTTACTTCAAATCTGCATGGTAGAATACGTGTGGTGTCGATCTGTTATCAAACAAAAATAATAAAGCTTTTGTTATCTAATTTGTAATGAACATGTAACTTTAAATTCTTTTAAACTATTGAGTGTATTTATCTGAGAAATTTCTATATAATTATAATGACCTTTATCGCGTGGCTACCATTAACTTGAGTGTTAAAAGAAAAAAAAAAAAAACAGCAAATATGCGGTGACAACAAGAATCATGGCGATTTATGAATCAATGTATACTATGGCGTTAGGTTAATCTTTCAATTAGTAAACTTTCAGTAATTTTTAGCCATGCATGAATTTCTTGTTTGATAGACAAAATAAAGAAAACCCGTATCCGCAGCATTAATTTAATTACTGCTACAAATTGTAAAGAGCTCTTTCCCAAGACCTAACCGGTTGTTACTTAGTGCTTTGTGAGCAAAAAGTTGCTTATAATGATAATGTTCTTCTCGAAAAATCTTAGGTGATATACGTCTTATTAAAACTACTAAAAATTAATTTTCTTGTTAATATGAATAACAACAATCTTACCGTCACTAATTATTTTGCTGCCGGGTTTACTGTTGACTGCTGACGTTGACTGCCGACGTTGACTGCCGATCTGAGCGATCAGGAACGGTGAACACAGTAAAAAGCTAGCTAGAAGATGTGCGAATCAGGTGATTTAATATTAAAGAATATTAATTCGTCCACAACCAGCATCTGTGGTATCTGACTTGAATTATGAAAAGCCTTCCGTGAATATGACAGAAATCTTGGATGAATAAATGAATATACGTTTCAGTCTTAAAGATAGCCTACATAAGAAGAGAGGGTAGATCCCCTGAAACGCATAAAAATCAATAGGCCTACTATCCGTTATTCATGGGACTCAACTGAAGTCTAAAGGATAAATCAAACAAATCACTCAGTGAGCCAAAATACCAACAACAATAACAGCAACAACAATAGTAATAATAATTTGAAAACTGTGTCATCTTCAAATTACTGTCGTATATTGGACTTACTTATCCGTTCCTCAAGTTCGTAAAGACCGGCTACTGACGAAGTAATGTAGGCCTATAAGCTCACATTCCCATCTTTCTTGTAGGCCACTTTTTAAATATTACTGACAGTGGCGGATCCGCATCCGCGGACCACCCCTCCCCCTCCCCTTTAAATAATCCTGGATCCGCCCTGTGCTGACACCCGTTTAGACTGGTAAACAGCTAGGCCTACGGAAAAATTAAAGAAGGCTGAATGCGACCATTCGAAAAATGCATAATTTATTAAATTGCATATATATTTTTCTTTTTATATATCCGGAAGATAAGTAAATAGGGCCTAAAAAAAAAAAAACTTTCCAAAATTTCCGATCTCATGTTTCATTTTCTGCATTTTTTTTCCGCGTACAAGTAGAACTCCTATAAAGTCTATGACCTTTTTTGATGCAGCAATTGCTCTGTTTGTTGTAGGCCTGTAGGCCTATACAGGCCAACGACGTGGAGATAAAAAAGATGGCATATTTTAATAACAACGACTCTTTCAAAGCATCTACATCAGTTTGATAAGGGTTAAACATCATAGATATATAACGTTTTAGTATAACGATGTGAAAAGAAATGAATTCATTTTAAAAAATGCAAATAGGAGTTGAAATTATTCAAACAAAAATACCCTGTCGGGTCTCATTTGACCCTTACTCGACCTTGACCTAATTGTAGAAAAGCCGTAGGAAGAAGGCGGTCGTTTTTGTTTACGTTGGATATTATCAAAGAAACAGGGTATATTTGGATCTAGGTAAGTTTTTGCATCTGTTTTGTGCCTTCATTTTATTAATGGTCTATGTAAGCCAATATACAAAGCCACATTCTGTTTTGATTTGTAACATAAAACCTCTCAGGCTGCGCAAACGACGCCTTGCTTAAGTCGATTGAGTCAAGGAATTAGCCAAAACACTGACACCGACTAAGTACAGTAAACTCGCATTTCTTGGTCACATTTCTACTCACTTATAATTCCTATGCTTTTACAGAATAACAAACGTCGTTTTGCTGATATAACACATTAATGGATACCAAGTAACTGCTCTGTAACAGGCACTACAGGTAATTTAGACTGCGCTCATAATTTTGTCTTTTTCTCTTGCCCTGCAGATTGATGTTATCAATGCTTCTTATTTTTTCCTCGCCGTTGTACTAAGTTGTAGAGATATAAGTTTGGGCAAGTCAGTTTACAGTTCAGAGGGCACTACCATGGTTTCTCAGCATTTTCCTAACCTTTGAAGTCTAGACCACCAACCCTGTACTGTAGAGAGACTTCTATAAACATAAAGACTTGCAGACTTTCTGGTCTATTCAAATATAATGAGAGCTGAGGTCAAATCAGGGGTGACAATATACTGTGAGTGCTTTTGTCAAAGAGCAAAAAATCAACCAAAAAATTGTAAGTAGTAGTACCAGTAACTTAACAAACAAAATTTGAATAGCAAAAACACTGATCAAAGTCAGTACATAAATGAATTCTGAAAAAGTATTGTAAATAAAAAAAATTAAGTTAGGAAACTTAAAAATTGCTCAAGCTTCTATAAACACAATGTTCACTGCCTATTGTTCACTGAAAGAATTGTTATCAAAATAGTTCCTTTATTAGAAGTCATTGTTAAATTCAAATTTATGTTAACTTCAAATGATTACTATTTGAGTTTCTCCAAAAAATGAAAAAATGGACTAATTTTCATTTTAGATGGCATTATTTTATCAGTAGAAAACATCTGAGATGTATCTAAATTTGCAATGTACATATATCTTGGCAGGACACATGATACCAGATGGCGTTAAGTGCCCCAAATCTAGTTTGCTGGTAATGTGTTGTACATGTTCGAAATGGTGTTTCATTTCACTTTTTGGTAGTTTACTCATTAGAATTGTAAAATACTTAGAGTTAACTTTACTAGGTAAAGAAAGCAAAGGTACATATGTAAATAAACTGGGTCAGTTACTAAAAGTTTATACCAGTATCTAAGATCAATAAGGTCATATGAAATAGTCATTTTCATTAATAATCTGACCATATGGTAAGTGTTGTTGTGGATTACTGAGCTACTAGGATTATCAGTATAATTAGTACTTGTTGCAGCTTAGTGAAGTATTGATAGATACACATTATCACTGTTTAGGAAATTATCAATTGCTACAATCAATAATAACATGAACTAATAGATAGCTTTTGCAAATAAATAAAAGAATATTTAGATAGTAATCTTTTGGGTTTTTAGCTTATGGATTTTTTTTCTTTTTTGAAAAAAACAAACAAAAAAACTACCAATTTTTTTGAATTGTAAGGTCAATTCATGTAACCACTGCATTAAAATGGATAGTGCTACGTAATAAAAGAATCACATTGCTGTCAAAATGAGTTGTGTTAGGTTGTATAAGCCTATAGTAAGTGTATACGTAGTGGTACTAAATTTTACTACAGTACTACAGCATGGAAGGGCGTGTCTTAAATTATTAGGAAGTGAATTAAATATATCATACATGTGTGACTCTTTGTTATTCTATTGATTTTCTTAGTCACCCCAAATCAATTAAACATTGTGCACCCACATTTTGATATATACTGTCTTGCACTACCCCTGACTTTAGTGTGGTAGCTGGTTAATAATATAATGATAATATTTATTCTTGCAAGGTAAATTAAACATGTTCTTCTATGCAAGTGTGATAAAATCCGCCTTTGGTTTTATCTTGGATAAGTAAGAAAGTTGTAATATGGAATTTTAATTGTGATCTATTGTCAGAGACCCTGCCTACCTTCCTTGTAACACTTTTTTCTACACCCACACCAACATAGCAATACCATGTTTAATACTGAATATTTTCATGCCAAAGGTATCTTTTACTTTCATTGAATAACTCTAAGTTTGTTCTTTACTTTTGAGAGGTTGGAAGAAAAAAGGAAAATGGCTTTAAATAAATTGTGGGTCAAGTGTACCACTAAAATTCAATGTTCTTTGAATATTTATCGACTGTTAATGTTGACAAGCCCTGAAATAGTTAATGTCTACACCCTGGACATTTCTTGATGAACAATATAATTTTTCACATGTGGTCATGATGTTTCCATGAAACACATCAGAAGCATTTGATCTTATGATATCTTTTCAAATAATATAACTGGCAAAAGCAATTTAATGTTTTTGTGATGAAAACAGCTTTCTTAAAGTACACTCTTTAAACTTTTCTGTGCAAAAGTCAAATTTTAATGATGGTGATCTGTTAAAATGAACCTTGTAGAGTTGTCAACTGTGGTGTGACATATTTATTATTTTTCTATACTTTCAGAAAATACTGGGATTGATGTATTGGGAGAGGTGACAGACAGAGGATAAAACAATGCACTATGAGGGACCAGCTTTCATGTTTCATCATCATCATCATTCCAGTATGTCTTATAACCTGGGGAGTGAAGCCAAGTCAAGGTAAAATACTAACTTGATGTTATGATAACTACATAATAAAACCATCTTTATTCTTAAAGAAAAGAGAAAGTGTTGTTCCATAAAATTTAATGTATTTTTTATTTGTTCAGTTGTAATTTAATGCAGCACTTAATTAACTTTGACGGAGGGTTTGTGAAGCTTGTTTGTAATGTACAATTTTGCCAGTTAGTGGTAAATTTTAGCTGGAAGAAATAACTTAAAACTGTGATTTTGATAAATTGTGTACTATTTGCATTAGTTTGTCCTTGTTCAGATTTTAGATATCGGCCTATTTTTATAATCTAAAAATAGGTTAAATTGTATACTGTAAAAGAGGTTACAGCATGCCCTCATTGTGTTTTTTAAAAAAAATGTTATTGTCATTTTGTCTGAACATTTTGCCTTACTGTACATATTTTCATAAGCATCTTAGAACAGAGAGTTAAGAGGAATATTATGAAAGGACTATGGATTCGTAAAATATGTATAATATACTTCAAATTCATTTTAAATATTGCATAAAACAATATATTTCTAAGGTCTGAACTTTGTCCGAGAGCCCAGTGATGTGATAGCTGCTGCTGGTCAACCCCTGTGGTGGCACTGCTCAGGACAGGGGACAGGGGGGGTCACTTACAGGTAACTCTGACCACTAGGGTCATTCTTGATCTATTTCTACTACAGTACAGTGAATTTTATACAAATGCATGACAGCTTTTAATTTGGCATCTGAAATTGTGAAGTAAATTTTTATTTTTTTAAGCAAATTTTTCATTGATTTGTTTCAAAATCCTGAATTGAGTAGAATTTTTTACCTAAGTGAGACCAGAATAGGGAATAAATACTCATATGTTATAATATTACTGGAGAGAGTCTTAGAGTGCATCTATAAATGTCATTCGTAATGCCAATGTTCACTTTGGTTCTTCCTAATCTTAACTTTTTAAGAACTGAGGGAATAGATTCATGAGCATAAATTTGTATCAGAAAATAGACAACACAATACTTGTAATAAAATCTGAAGTAGTGGGGAGATGAATTCTAAAAGTTTTGACACAGGAAAACATACTTTAATTAATTGACAGTTGGTTGGCGATATATGAATTTAAAAAATGTGTCATTCTGATAAAAAACTATGATTTTCAACTTTAGGTGGAGATTTAATGATGCAGATGTTACTCTCCCTGACTACCGTGTCCTCAGCAATGGCACTCTTCACATCAGCAGTGTCAGCAGCGGCAGTGTTGGCAGTTATCAGTGCGTCATATCAGATGGACAAAATACTCAGTATAGCAGTGCAGTGAGCCTGCAGTTAGCATGTAAGTGTAAATATTTAAGCAGTTTATGTCACATTTGCTCCAGATCTGTCTTTGTCATATGAATTGTCATAAGAAGGATAAGTCTAGTGGCTCAGAAACAACTTTTTTTTTGAGAGAGAGAGAGGAGATTTCACCAACAAAAGAGTTCTGTAACAAAAGAATAAAACACTGTGTGTGAAATAAAATTTGCTATCAGAAGAGTATTTCTTGTGATTTGTTTATATGTCATTTCAGATTTGGCATCTAGCTATTCCCTGAATCCCTCCAATCAAAATAAAAACGTAGGAGACACAGTAGTTTTTGATTGTGCTATCTCCAGTCTTCCACCTGCTTCCATATCATGGTTGCTAAGCAGGAAACCCATTACCAAGGGAACAGTGTCCATGGTTACATCATCCCAAAGCAGGTTAACTATTAATAATGTTGACTATGACAGTCAGGGGGAGTATGTGTGTGTTGCTGTCAACCCTGTGATACAGAATACAGGAAGATATAGTAACACAGCCACTCTAACCTTAGAAGGTAGGTTCATATGAGAGCCAAAAAAAAAATAGATAATAGTAATAACAAAATCATAATATAGAGATATAGTAATAGATGATATAAGTATGTGATGTTCATTATACAGTGTACTTACTTATATGAATTCATTCAAAAGGCTTTCTAGTAGTGTGTATACCTCTCTCTCTCTCTTTCTCTCTCTCTCTCTCTTTTCACATATCATGTCTGGTCTTTCATCTCTCTTTTGAAGTTCGTACAAAACGGTGGACTACTTTCTTGAAGGGTAAAGCAGGTAGATGTAGGCTAGATATAGTCCATGTTTATTTCTTCACAATTTATTTTAGTAGATTTTGATAAAAAAGAATTATTACCATTATAGTATTATATGATTAAGATTAGAATTTTGTTTGATTGGTGAATTATACTTGAACATGATATGCTAACATTGCTGTCTTGCAGACTTAAAAAATGAAAATTTTAGTATTTTAGTCAATTAAATTTAATATATATGCATATTTATTTACAAATAGACAAATTGGATGAGAAAGAAAATGTTGCAATGCCACCCAGATGTAGAATACACTTTTTTTATTATATACACTTAAAAGTTCAATGCTTTCACACTTCTATTTGGCATACTATGCCCCAAAGACATTATTTTTTTCATAAATGCATCATTTTTTGCTTTAGTCATCATTTCACCTTTTTAACACAAAGTCAAAATTTTGCAAAATACAATCTTAAGATATCAGGCAAATTATCTGAAAGATGGTGTTGTTTGTTATGAAATTATGAAATGTATTGTAAGCAGCATTCCTAATTTTTTACTGTAAATATCAATACATTGAATCTTACTGAATTATTGACTGCCTCTACTGATGATTTTTTTTTCTCTCTCTCAATAGGCCGTCCAGGATTTCTTGTGTCACCCAGCCCCCAAAGTGTCCCCCAGGGTCACAGTGCCCATTTTAACTGTGTTGCCGTGGGAACAGAGCCGCTCACTGTGCAGTGGTATGATGTGAGCAATGCCAGCAGTGCAGAACTCTTACAGGTGGGAGAAGGAGAACAGTTTGGTTTAATCCTTATTTTGGGACAGCTACTTGATTATGACTAATAGTCTCTTTTCAGCATATAGATAATTAAGAATGGTAGGGTATTATATACAAGTTCAGTTTCAGAAATTGCCCTTAATTTGTAGGCTCAAGACTAAAAACAATTTAGAAGGTTTCTCTTCTTGACTAAGAGAAGTTTCATCTTTAATTAAAACCAGATTTTGCACTACAGCAGCACTTACTGTTGTGAATTGTAATCTCAGATAAACTGGAAAAGCTTTTTACAACAAAACTTTATTTGTTTTTTTAAATCATTTATATCCCAGAATGGCCCTAGGTATACTATTCTCAGTAATGGCTCCCTGACAGTGAACACTGTACGGCTATCAGATGCTGGATTCTACATGTGCCAAGCCACCAACAGCAGGGGTAGAAATGCTGTCACTGTGCTGCTTACTGTTACAGGTATGTTTTAGCAAAGATATCTGGATTAGATGATGTTGTTACTCATGACTAAACATTGGTATCTAGTGAGAGAATTACACTGCCTTAAGTCCACCACATTTGCATGTCATCATAAGTTGTCTCATCTACCACAATTCAGTAGCTATAACACCTAACACAATCTCACAATTTAGATCCAGTGAGCCCTCCAAGTTTCACCAAGGTCCCCAGTGACATGGCAGTACAGGAGGGAGAGGATGTTACAATGCAGTGTGCAGCTACAGGGATTCCAGAGCCTGTCATCAGCTGGGTTAAGGTAAGGAAGGTCATTATCTGGGTCAAGGTAAAGAAGGTCATTAACTGGGTCAAGGTGAGGAAGGGCACAAGGAGTTAGTATAAAATAACTCATTCTGAATGGCTCTGTACTTAGAATTAAGCTGAAGGATTATTTGGCGTTGAACAAAATCACAAAATTTTTTTAGAAAAAGCACTAGCATTGTTTATGTAGCACAACAGTACTAACAACATGATTACAAATTGCAATTATTTATCCGGAGTGTATATGTTATTTCTTCATTATTCCCAAGTTTTCATGCCATGAAAAATGTTCTTTTTATAAAAGTTATTGTTTTAGAATTATGACCTAAATTAATTAACTTGACATCCCATGTTTCCAGCATCTGGGTAGCTTCCCAGCAGACAGAACTCAACACATCTTCCATGGCACCATTAAAATCACTAATGTCCAGAGTTCGGACAGTGGTCAGTACATTTGCCAGGCCTCAAACTCACAGGGAACAGTTGACCACAGGGTCACCTTGACTGTGCAAGGTGAGAGATCACTAGTTTGGGAAATAAGTGCTTTATCTGTAATGGTTTTGTCTTCAAACTGATCATTGAAATCAGTCTGTAATTTTTATTTATCTAATCATTAAAAAAAGAGTTTTTTTAAAAAAAGAGTTCTTTGTGACAAACAAAGCCAGCATAAAGGCACAATTTGTTGACCCTCCATGTTTGATAACTGCCTATAAATTTCAATAATTCACTGTGTGTAATATTAAATTAAACTTGACTTGGTTGAAAAATGACAAAGATGAGACAATAATATTAAATTTTGGAAAAAATTGAAGAGGTATGTTCTGATTACAGTGAAGCCATATTTTACCCAAGTGCCTGTGGACACTGATGTCCGGCAAGGAGAGAGCAGTACTCTCTTTTGCAAAGCTCAAGGAACACCTGATCCCACCATCACATGGAGGCTGCCAAGTGGAGGTTCTTATTGACCCACTGTAGCAATTCTATGACTCCCAAGAGAGAAAGAAAAAAAGAAATGTTTTATTCGAGATTTATGCAGATTTAACAGCATGCAACTTTCTAATGGGAATTGTAAATAATGAACTACAAATAGAGAAAAATTTTTCAAAATATTTAACTAGAATCCTTCTAAGTTGGTTAAGAACATTTGTTACTTTGTTTTGAATATTTTTAGTCTATAAAACATTTGAGATAAAGACCATGTTCAGACTGATATAAAACACTTGAAGAATTCAAAAAATTATTTTGTCTATTTCAAAAGCTATATATTAACATCTTCAGAGATACTGACTGCTGAGAGTGGACTTATTTCTGGTGTCAGTGTGGACTCCTCTGGCTCTGCGGTCATCATGGCTGCAGCAGATGTGCACCATGGCACTTTCACCTGCTATGCCAGCAATTTAGTTGGCACTGTCAGCACCAGTGCTGATCTCACTGTGCTCTGTAAGTATGTCCATTATAATATTACATTAAGTACAAGGACTTTTGCTGGTTAGTTTTGTCACAAATTTGACAGACACTTAAAAAGCAACAGTAATTGACTTATTGTTTTGTAAGTCAAACCCTAGCTAATTGCTTTAAATGTTAAATTATATTCATTTTAATTCCAAGAAATGTTTAACTGTTGAAAGTGTGTACTTGCCTTGTATATGTCTCTTTGGTAAATCCAAGCCATATTACTTCTTTTGACCAAATTTTATCACATCCTAAATCTAATTCTTTCAAGCAGACATGGAAACAATGTAACTGATACCTTTAGTAAGCAGAGTGCCTAACTTAATGTTGTAGCGCCACCAACATTTACCATCATGCCTAGTCAACAGAATGTTGTCGAAGGAGCAGACGCCATTTTTAACTGCCAGGCCACGGGAAGACCCCAGCCTTCCATCACGTGGTACAAGATAGGTCAGAGCCAGCAGATCCAAGATGGAGGCTCGTACCAGCTCTTTAGGAATGGAAGTCTCAAAATTATGGGCGTGAAGAGAAATGAGGCATGGATATATCGGTGCTTGGCTTCAAATTCTTTAGGAAATCAAACTGCGGTTGCTCCACTAGCTGTCACTGGTAAGAATGAAACATTTATTTAGCTTGGAAAGGACCATATGCAACACTTTGACTTACAAAAAATTCCAGTGAATGGGTCCTCCTGTTTTCATGCAGCAAATTTCTAGCATTACTTCATGTATAATATAGGTTTGAATTCGCATTTTACTTTGCTTGGTTTAAATTAATTGAAAATTTATATTACATATATTTGATATTATTGATGAGTGGTATTGATTTCCTTATGATAATTTTAAAAAGAAGATGCATGCTGCACCTTTAGAATATCAGCATTAACTATCTACTAATAAAATTTTAGTTTAAGTACAACCAAATTACAAGTCAGTCTCTTTAACTTTGAAATAGCATACCGTTTTAGATTTTTAAAATTAGTTGTGCTTCCCATGCATTTTACATGCCCCATGTGTTCCTCTTCGAGAATTGTCTTGTGTAGGGCTCAGTACTTTTAACTTACTTGGTAGCAGACTTTGTTAATTTGTATTGTTTTTAGTATCATCAGTTATTTGTTGTAATGTTTCAGTTGTCTCAAAAAAGAGGTCCATTTACTTGTTTTTTTTTTCAGGAAATATTTTGTGCTTAAATTTTGTCAAGTGTTAGTAGTGGTGACTGCCAGTTATAACATGGACTTTTTAATTTCATTTCCAGTTTTGCCTACAGTCAATGTGACCCCTGCAGAATACATAGTGGACCTGGGTCAAATGGTCACCTTCCACTGTGTGACCACTGGTGATCCCCAGCCACTGGTCAGGTGGGAGAGAGATGGACAGACACTGGTGCTAGGTAGGACTTTGGTAGAATGTTCATATTCTAATACTAATATACGTCACGAAAAGTAGATTTGTCATTAAATAGTTTCAAAGATTTCATTGTTGTAATACTTTGTATTTCTTATAGATGATTTTTTTTTAAATTGCAAAATAATTAATTAGTGCAAAGATTGAAAGTTGTGTAAGAGTTATGCCTGATGTGTATCATAAATTGTATTTGCATTTTGTTCAAAGACATGATGTTTTGTTTTTCAGATAGTAACATGCAACTTTTTGCCAACAACACACTGGTAATTCAAAGTGTAAGAGTAGACCAGCTAGGAGAATACACATGTGTAGCTACAAGTTCTGTTAGCACTGTCTCAGACTCAGGAGTTATTTTTACCAGAGGTAATATTTTGTCCTTTCTCTGTGTGTGTGTGTGTGTGTGTGTGTGTGTGTGTGTGTGTGTGTGTGTGTGTGTGTGTCCATTTCTTTGTGTGTGTGTATTTATGTTGTGTTGTAGGGAAGGTTGTTAGTTTTTCAAAGAAATTTAATATTTCATGCCAAATTTTGTGTCAGTTTATTGATGGTTATTTTAAAACCACACTCCTTCATGTAGCTTAAAAATTCAAACATGCCCTCCACGTTTTCAGCAGGTTTCAAATATAATTATAACTCTCTCTGTATTAAAATACCATAGTACTATGTTCTCTAGCAATATTACTTCAAAAAAGGTTAATTTCCAAAAAAATCCAACCACATAACAACAATATTTTTTAAAGAAAAATTATTGATGATAACTTTTTTCAGATGTTCCAAAATTCCTTGTTCCTCCGTCCAATGTGACAGTCAACGTGACAGATACCGCCGCCCTGTACTGCTCTGCCACAGCCAGGGAACAACCCACATACAGCTGGTACACAGCAGACGCACAGGGAACTCTGGGTAGGATGCTAGGTCAAGGGTCAGGTCAAGGGTCAGGTCAAGGGTCAACTATATATGTGGATGCTCTTGGGAATCTTTGGCTACAGGTGATGGTTTTTCCTAATAGTTATTAATAAAGAAAAGTCACAAGATTTGCATGAGGTATATAGTTAATGAGGAACGACTAACAAAGTCTTTCATTTATGGTGTTCTTGATGTTTTTAAAAATTGTTAACATGTGGTTTAGTAGAATAACGGTGACTGAATGGGGACCCTGAGTATATTCAGTATAGGGGAAGTCTTAAGGTTTCTGAAGAACATGGAGATTGGGTTTTGATACACGAAAACATATGGAATCAGTCATATACATGGTATTTTCATATTTTTTTATTTTTTTTTATTTTCTAATATTTTTTAAAAGAAATTTGGGAGTGGGCCAAATTTTAGGGTGCAGGAATGTGATTTATTAATGAGTCAATATTGCTTCATTGTTTTGTGTTTTGTCTTTGTCATTGTGAAGGGAAGCTTTTTAATTGTCATCATATCTGTGGTAGTATATTCAGCAATAATTGTGCATAACACTTGTATAACAGACATGTGCTGTGTGAATATTTTGAACTCCCATTCCATAGAACATAGAGGAAGGCAGTGAAGGTTGGTATGCCTGTGTGGCCAGGAATAGTGTCGGGAACACCACTGGACTAGCTTATGTCACTATCAATGGTAGGACTCTGTTATTTATTTATTTATTTATTTATTTATTTATTTATAATGAAGCCAAATAATGCATTTTCAAACACATAGTTCTTTGATAATTTAAGAAAATGATTTGTAAGTACCATGAAGGAGCCTCTATTTATGAAGTGAAAATAAGGACATTACAAAATAAAATAATATTGATGTGATTGGATTGAATTTTTATTTAATTTGATTTACAATAAAATTCACTAAGAATGAAAGTATATTTCTTGTTATGGGTTCCATGAGAAAACGACTGGCAAATGTTAAACTTTGTTGTATCACTGTCATGCAGAAGTAGTTTCTGTAATAAAATTACTGCTTAAACCAATTATCAAATGTTTCTTTTTCTAAATTTTATGGGATATGTTACAGTTACTATTTTTGCTTTATTAATTCAGTACCGCCACGTTTATTGGCAAGCAGTTCCAGTCTTACTGTACCAAGTGGCCAACCAGTGACCATGCAGTGTTTCTTTACTGGGAAGCCATCTTTAATATGGAAATCACCAGGTGGCAGTGTGATCAGCAGAAGTGGTTTCGGTAAGAGATCCTTACCTGTACTGTATCTATTTTTTTCACCAGCAACTAGCAAGGCATGTTGGGAGACTTAAAGTATCCTTCATCATTCAATAAATTTTAAGTTAAAATGGAGTAAGTTAAATACTCTGAAAAAAGTAATGAATTGTCAGTTATTACTGGTACCCAGCAGACATGCAAGGAACTCTGGGTAGGATATAAGGTCAAAGTTCAGGTCAAGGTCAATTTTTTTTAAACAAAAATGGTATATATTGGTAATAATAAAGCAACATATGATAATGCAGATATGTTTTTTACTCTATCCAAATTCCAGACTACCAATTGAATTCATCAAGTCTCCACATTGTATCATCTAATGTCTCCCTGCACTGGGGCACATGGACGTGCCGGGCCTGTAATCTTCTGGGGTGTGTGGAAGGCATGACACAGCTCAATGTTGAAGGTAATTATTTTGTGGCTTAGTAGGGAGACTTTCTTTGTGTTATTATTTTGTCGGTCTTACCAAATTAAGATTAAATACATACTTGATTTTCTTTATCTTTGTCTTCTGAAGTGTACAAAGTCTATTTCTTTCTTGGTGTTTGTATTAACAAAACTTTGATGTAAACTTTTGAACATAGGTGATCAGTATTACATATGTTACTGCAATAAATGTATTACCCTAAAATCCATATATATACTACACTCTTGGTTATACATACACATATTTCAGGGCCACCAGCAATTAGAGGTGTCACTGCCACTGAGACCAATAGCAGTATATCCCTCTCATGTATCACAGTGGGCACCCCAGCTCCACAAGTCCAGTACTTCATACAGCAAGTACAGATCTTCCCAGTATCCCCTCTTGTGGGGCATACAGTTTCTACTGTAGATGGCAGCAGTAGGCTGGTAGTAGAAAAGCAGCATGTGTTTTCCAGTTACACCTGTAGAGCTTACAATGGACGCGGCACTGTAAATGTAGTTCTTACTGGTGAGTTAAGATGTACTTGTTTGAAAAACAGACAATTAAAAAAAAAGGTGATGAATGTAACATTGCAAGCCAGAAGTTAAGTTGAAATTGAGTTTAAACAAACTGTTTATGTATAATGACAAAAAACATGGAAAACTATTTTTGTTGGAAACTACATTCGTGTCCATGTTATGTGTGCTAAACACTTAATGCTGATCAGGTCATGCCCATAACTATGAGGGTGAAAGGTGTTTCTGTTTGTGAGAAAAATATTAAGAATATCAAGTTCTACTCATTTCAGTGCCAGGACCCCCCACTGCCCCTTATGCTCTGGTGGTCACCTCCTCCACTGTCCAGTTATCCTGGATAGCTGACCACTCAGGCCAACTGCCCCTCACCGGGTATCAAGTCCAGTTCCGGCAGGTCCAGCCAGTGCTGACCACAGAGTGGACAGATGTGGATGGTAGAGTGGGGACTACAGAGTTGCCGTACACGGTGACAGGAATGGCCCCGTTCGCTAGTTTTGAGTTCAGGGTGAGAAGTAGAAATATCCTGGGCTATGGCAGCCCTAGTGAGGCATCTGCTATTGTCAGCACTTTAGATGGTGGTAAGAGTTGATTAATATAAGCTTCTTTTTTAAAACGCTTTATCATGAATTCATTTTGTATTATGTCTTTCATGTTACCCATGTACAGAATCTACTGGCCCTTTGGATTTTGTACAGTGACCATTTTTTAATTAAGAACAATTTCATATTCTTCTTAAACTTGCACATATAGAACAACATGCTAATATCATGTGGAATTATGCTTTTAAAACTATTTATGAGTAATTGAAAATTGTTTAAGAGAGTACTGCACATTAAGAACCCCTTAATACCTCGACACTAAACCCAGAACATCTCTTTCCACAGCTCCAGGTCTCCCATCTGATGTTACCGTAGAAACCAAACAGAACTCCATCATTATCAGCTGGTCCAGACCTGTTGTCTTGAATGGTTATGCAGGTAGGTCTGACCCAATACCTGTTGTTTTTCTTACCTGTAGATGTGCTGTAGCTTTCCATATATATGTATTTGTCTTGTCCCTTTTCCAAATAGAAGAATAAATACATGAATAAATAGATAAATAACAATGCTAAATTGTAACTGTCTATCATAAACCTCAACAGAACATGCATTAGATATTTTAACCAAAGTGATGGAACAAAAAGTTCAAGCAAACCTTGGGACTCTTTTTTTTTTTCAGAAAATATTGCGTACCAGCTCACCTATACCAACCTAAACACCAGTACCTCTAAGGCATATGAGACCAACCAAGCAGAGCCACTGCGCCTGGTGATTGAAAACTTAGACTATGAGAGTACATTCGAGGTCAGGCTGAGAGCTGGTAATACTAGACTGGCTGAGGGGGGCTGGGGGGAGTATGTGACCAAGACAGTGACTCTCAAGGAGTTGGGTAAGATGAATATGAGATAAGGTGTCATTGACTAAACATATTGATGTTTTTTTTATGTTATTTCATATTTTACGATTTTGGAAATAAATATATATTTTAAAAAGTTTTATGAAACAAAGTATTAAATTCAACATATATCTCATCAAATTTTAAGTGAAACGCCTGATGTATTGTTTTTATCATATGCTATCAGATAGAGATTATACTTGTCTGTTTTAGTGGAAAACTCACTATCATTTCACTTGTATATTTCCCATATTTCAGTCCCCACTCTCACACCAGAAATCACAGAGGCGACACCTAGAGGACCAGACGCCATAGTGGTCCACTGGAAGCTCTCACAAAATGGCAGCCATGACAAAGTTGTTATTGCCTACGCTGAGGTATACAAGTCTGCATTTACCACCATCAGATTAAACCAAACTACGAACGGTAACTATGCTGTAACAGGGCTCCAGGCAGGCACAGTATACCAGGTCAGGGCAGCTATGTATAATAATGCAGGAGTAGGGCCCTATTCTGAAGTGACTGTAGTTGAGACAGGACCAGGTATGTGGACATTTATCGGGTTTCATTTCTGAGAATATATATCTATTCTGGTATGTGTAATAGAGTATGAAACTTTCTGTTTAACTGGAATTTGGGTTGAGACCAATGTTAACATCAGACTTGTTTATGATAGTGCCTAAACTATTGGACTCCATCATGGTTCATTTTAGGAAGAATTTCTGTCTTTGTGTGAAACACAGCACAAGTTTTTATTGTCTTACTGTTGTTATTGCTGTCTTAATAACATGTGATCACTTCCTTCCAGCTCTGTTCAGTCAGGTGGGATATAAAGATCAGCAGCTTCTCACCACTGGTACCATCATAGGCATCATAGGGGGCTGTCTGGGGGGTCTGCTCCTGGTGCTGCTCCTCATACTGATCTGTTCACAGCAGAGGAGGCTGAGGCAGAAAGAGAAATCTCTGGAGACTAAAAAGTCAGATGTGAAGATGAATCCTTATGTGGATCATGACACGAGGTGAGGTTTGGGATGTATTGCCATGCAGGGCCTATAGATTTTTAATGGGCCTAGCAGTTGGTTAAAAATAAAGTGATATATATGTATAATATCTGTAAGCAAATGACATAAAATAAGGAAACAGAAATGTGATAATTTTGATCTTCAATTTCAGTAATCTCGAGTTTGATGACACAGTTTTCAACACAGTGAACAGCCGCACCTCAGGTATTCGTGGTTTCTATGACTTCCAAGGAGACCACGCCCACGATGTGTCCACAGACACGGCCTACACAGTGGGCAGGAACACATCAGTACAGGGCATCAGTGTGAAGCCACAGAGGTCTGATATTGTGTATAAGAGGTGAGGAGAAAGAAAGAGAGAGGGGGAGAGAGAGAGAGAGAGAGAGTCAAGTCAAGCAATGAAACATACAATCTGACTTAATATGAAATATTAAAAATTTCCTCAGTGACATTCTTGTTGTAATGAGCTTTTTCTCTTTTAGAATATGACTGATACCACAGATAAGAGAACTTACACTCTTTTAATAGAGAGAAACACATACACACACACACTAGCATGCACTCAATGGCAAAAAATTTACACATGACTCACACGTCAGATAACCAATCACTTTTTCTTGCTGCTTGTACAAATAGTGATGAGTATGAACCCCTGCAGGACCCGCTGGACCCAGGGTATTCCTTGCCCCAGTCTCCACTGTTCTCTCTGGCAGAGGAGATGATGAGGTACAGGGTGTGGTGAAAATAAATCAACACTCTCCAGTTTGATCCTGAGATTGTTTGTTTCATGATTGTGAATATCTGGTTTTATGATGTTCAACCAAAATTTGTTGAGGATTGAGTTTGACAACTTGTTTCAAAGAATGTCAACTACGCAAGACTTTTTGAACTGGACAAAAGCAGACTTAATTTACACATAAAGTTGACCAGATTTTTTCACCATAAAAGAGACATGCATTTGAATGAGAATGAGAATGATTTCTGTATTGTTTTTTTTTTATGGTAACAGTTTCTGTTTGCTCTGCCCTTGTTATAATTTTCCCCTAAGTTGACTTGGTACATTTTTTGAAAGAATGATTTGCATATTTTCATTTGTGTTATATATTACATTGATTGACAAAGTTTGATTTCAAATTATGTTCAGTGCTGTGGAGTTCGTTCAATCTGGGGTTGAGTGGTATGTGTCTGTGATTTTTATCTTAGTGTTGTTTTTGAGTGAGTGATATATTGAGGTCAAAGTTTTTACTGCTGTTTGCCGGTTGGAAATTCTTGAATTTGTGTAAAATTTAGAATGCTATTATGAAGAAAACAGCTTTTTGTTCCTTTTTTTCCTATCAGCAGATACCAAATATATGACATATTTAAGTAATTGCTTGGCCTTTAACACTTACCACAATCTCTCATCGATTGCTTTCAAGTCTCACCTAACACAATATGCATTGTTTGCAGCACCACTGGCTATTACAACCCTGTAGTGGAGGAGGAACCATTAGGAGAACACACAGAGATAGAACTGGATGTAAGTACTCTTGTGCCATTTAGATACAATGTAATATTCTGAAACTAACCAGACACCATATAATAGAACAACTTAAAAGTTATATATTTGCGCATCTTTGTTCAAAAACAAATAACTTGAGCAAAAAAATGTTGCTAAGTAACTGCAGATTTGAAGTGACATCAGTTAGACTGTATCCAGTTTATGTTTGTCTGCAACAATTAAGATTCAAAGTTTAAACTTGAAGAATGAAAATATTGATTTAGTGCGTATTCTTACTGACTTTAAATGTCACTATTTTAAAAATATTTTTTAATGTTTTGTTAAAACTATTCATGCACCCTGTATCTCATATTTCTCATTGTCCATCACAAAAGTAAGCTCTTTGTGTACTTACAATTAATTATTGATATTTTAATCGCTTTCATCTTAATGCAACAAAGGATTATGCATATATAGAAGAGGTAATGGTTTAGTTTATAAATGATTTTTCAGTTTAAAAAAAATTGTCCAAATTAACTTTTTGTTGTGTTTGGCTTCAGTTGCCTTCGTCATTTTGTCTGCAGATCTTTGTTAAAATCTATTCTGCATCCATTGTGTCAAGATGACAAATGTTAATTTCTAGGAATCATACATCTCAAACATCCAATGTTCTGGTGATATCTCAACGAACCCCCAACCCCACCAATCATACTGAAGCTTTTCGAGTCACATGTCCTGCAGTCTTGATACTTATGAAAACATGTTAGAACTTTCGCTTAAGATGTGTGTGTGTTTTATTATTTTAATATGATTAAAGATTGGTTTGAATTAGTTTTTGACTTGATTTATAATCTGATGTTATAGCTCCTTTTTATATTGGCATTAATATGAGTCAGCTGAAATGATTCCAGCATGATCCTTAATCTTCTTATGTTTATAAATATGATATAGACCAGCAAAAACTGCTTGTATTTTAGACCACTAAAAACTCTGTCAACTACCTGGAGCCAGCACAAACCAAGAAGAAACAAAATGGAGTGCTACGAAGTTTAGACAGGACAGGTAATGATTGGAAAATAAAATTATTTGTACATAGGATATGCCTGGTGATTAATGAAAAAAATTTAAAATTTCCATGAAGATTCACTTTACATTATAAATGGTGTGTTTTCTTATTTTAATATTTTATTAAACACCAACAGTCAGATGATAAAAATTATGATAAATTTTACAAAGGAATATGTGCAGAGAAATGATAATTGTTTGGCAACCACGCTAATTTTTAGTAAATGAATTATTTGCATGCCATATATTCCAGGTGACAGTTTGAGTTCCCATGAGTATGCAGAGGTCTCGCCTCGCTCTGAGAGAAGTTCTAGATGTAGTGGCCAAGATGAGCCTGACACAAGTCTGTACGCTGTGGTGAACAAAAACAGTAAACTTTACAGCCCAGAAGGCAGCTTAAGGAGTAGAGACATGTAAGTGAATTGGTTTTAATCTACCAAATATGAAAGATAATACTCAGCTAAGGGCTACCATAATCATTTTAAGCCCAGGTGATGATTAAAAATTTAATATATTTTATCTCAATTGCAGGGGCAGATCCAGAGATATTTTCTGACAGTATTCCAAATTATCATTGTTGATACATATTCGATTTTTGACTGTCTTCTGACAAAAAAATTGTATGCCCATCAGTGTAAACTTAAATAATCCTGACCATCTTCCTAAAGACCCAGAAGGCGACTTCCGTCTGCCCCTGAACTGGACATATAATAATCTCAATAAACTAAGAGTCAGGTATGTTTAAAAACTTCACACAACTTTTCTTATTTGCTTCATTCTTTTGTATTAGGTCTTCACAATTCAGTACCCCCTCCAAGGAGGCCCTGGGAAAGTTAGTACATTCCAAACCCAAACACAGAATCTCCATCTCAAAAGATGACAGCGCTCTCCCAGACAAGCACAGCAATGACAAAACTCTTTTAATCGAGGAGTCCAAGGACAGTCAACCAGATAAAACTGAGGCTACACTCCCTCCAGTTAAATTTAGCCAATATGTCAGTCGTTCTTTGGGGTCGCGTTTTCCCAAAAAGAACTATGCTTTTCCTCCATTGGATTCCAACATATTTCTAGCGCCAGAAGAGTATGAAAAAGTTGCGACCACAAAGGAGAAGGAAGCTGCAGATGATAATGATGATGATGATGACATCTTTGACCCAGATGTTGTTCACAAAGGAAGCAACCTGGAATTTGAACATGAGGGAGACACAACGTTGGAGAGTGAGGATGAGGAATTGATTGAGGAAGAAGAGGAGGAAGATGAAGAGGAGGATATAAAACGTCACGATGCAGTTTTGTTTTAATAGTCAAGTTATGCTGTTATTCTTTAAATCTTGATGTCATAGTCATGATCTGAAATGTACAGAAAGAAATGTTACACTATTAAACACAGTGATGCTGTGGTGTGACATGTCCATCCAAAATGTTCACTCAAGAATGGACACATTGAATGTTTAAGTTTATTTAGGAGATGGTGGGAGTAGAGAGCTGCTTACTTTTTGCATGCTGAGGAAAATGAGAGGGAGTTAGGTCTGCCTAAACTCTGTTGTACAGGGTTTTTATCAACAGTTTTTTTTTTCTTTTAATCAAAATCTCATTCTTTATGGCAGGAAACAAATCTAAAGCCCTATATTTTACAGCTGAAAAACAATCATGATGTAAGGCATCGGTATAGATTTTAACATTACATTGAACTTTGTTCTGTTCTCTTAGCTATCACATCTTGTATGTCCATACATTCTTATTCTCACATATAACAGTTAGCATTCCTCTTGAACAAGGTATTGTGATGCACCAGCTCAGGGACCAGCTCCTCATTCACAGTCAACAGTGGATGTTACACAATGTGCCGTCACATCTAACACAATTACACCCAGTTTTTCTTATCCACCAAGGCACATTTCACATTGAGTGGAATATATATACTGTATACAGTCTGTATCATATTTGAATGACTGGAAACTAAAGAGCTTGGCTATTACATGATTGAGTTACATGATATGGTTGATTAAATAACTTAACAGCAGGAAGCAAACTTGTGGAAAACTTGTGAAATAGAGTAAGACCCCGTGTAGCATGATTACATATTATGACCTAATGTCGAAGTGACACAGATTGTGTCACTTACGTGTACCATTTTATGTCAAAAGGGCTGAAGACAAACATCAAGGAGCAATGCTGGCTATCGGTTACACACACAACTGTAGTGCAGGGTTCCAAATATCAAAGTAAATCTTTATTTTTATTTTTCACTCACGAATATATTACATTGACATGGGGAAATTCAATTCACCCTTTTTTAGCCTTTGGGTGAATTCATACATTTGACAACCTACATCTGTTTTAATATCTTCTTTCATAAGCACAATATTTCAGACAAAACTGCATTGTCATATTTTTTATGTTTTTTCTTTATTTTTTGTTTATTTATTTAAAAAGATTTTACAGGTTAGTTGTAGGAGTTCCTTCCGGAAAAGATCTGAATATTTGTTTTTCATCTAATATGACTATTATGAACTATTATTAAGTGTGGTAACATATTTTTTACTGAATAGATACCCTTCATTTTATAGATTTTTAATACTCTTAGGTAAGTGCTCATATAACTTTTGCTTTTGATGTTTGTACAATTATATAAATATATATGTGGAAATTATATTTATACATTTATAATATGGTGTTATTCTGAAGGAAGTCACTGTAAGCCCTTCACCAGTATCTATAGATATGTCATACACTTGCTTAGTCCACTCAGTTGCTAAAGCATTATAAATTATAAAAAGTTTGTTCTTCTCATACTGGTTTAAATTTATAAGTACTTTTCAAGAAGGATAATTTATATACATGTTAGCTTACCTTTGAATGTTTGTTTGAAGGTTTTGAAAGACCTGTAACTGAGATTTGTAGTTGTAGAGCTTTAATACTCAGTCATCTGCATGGTTAATCTTTTTTACTCTGTTTTTATTTTATTTTTGATGCAAGATACTCTTTAACGTGTTCTTCTCGTTTTTTAAATACTGTATTAGGCTAGATTTCATAATCATGTTTTTTTTTTTTTTTGTTTATTTTCCGTCCACACCTTTGGAAATGATTAACTTTTGCAAGCTATATAATGCATCAAGTTAATTTTAATTATTTAAAAATTCTTGTATCCAGAAGTTTTGTACAATAATAAAACCTTATTTATGCTCAGTTGTTTCTGCATTGATTTAGAGTTAAAATGCTTTTAAAGAAGCACCTGGAGAACAAAACCCCTTTTAAGATCAGCACTTGAGATTGCTTAGAGTTTTTTTTTTTTGTGTGTGTGTGTGTGTGTGTGTGTGTGTACATGTTTCCAGGATCCGTTTTTCTGTACGTCACAATGCAATGATTTCACATGAATGTAACAAGTGGATCATAGTAATTTCCTTTCAAAAATAAATAAATAAATACATTAAATATAATATAAGCAAAAAAGAAATAAATAAATTATGATAAATAGTTAAATAGTAATATTTTAACATTGAAAAAATGAATGAATGAAATAAAATTCCATAGGTTTTGCGTAATTGAGTCAATCGGCCAAACAAGTTGTCATTTTAAAAACAAGCCTCGTATGCTGCTTGACTGTAGCCACTCTCTCACCCTTCAGCTGAGTGCTTGGACTTTGGCCTTCCCACAAAGAAGTCACGAGTTGTTCTATTTTAAGATTCTTTGCTTGGGTCGAAATCGAGAGTCAAGATGATTATACACACTCAGTTACAAGATGGATCTTTTTATATTCTTTTTACAATTTACAATTTATTAACAACTAAAAACAAGACATAATGCTTAAGCTATGGATAACTATAAAATTGGGTAAAGTCATTTTATTTTCGTTTCTCCAGACTCACTTTCACTGCGTCTATTTTGTAATGTCAGAACAAAAGAATTTTCTCTTGCATAATTTTTATTTAAATGTGCACACATTTATTTACACGAAATTTAATCTCTTATAACATAAACCAAAATAAAACGGCAAGATTAAGCATTCAAAAGGCACAATATCCAATTTCATTTCACCTGTAACTGTAACACAGCGCGAGAGGGTACGCAAACAACCAATCACGTGCCGTCTTCTTTAATGTATTCATCAATAATTTTATGGCCACAATTTCCACACGAAGCAGACTGGCAGTACACAAAGCAACAATAATACATATTAACACAAGGACAATGGTTCAAGGTTTTGGAATTGGATTCCAAGACCAGTAACTTCGCTACAGCTTGAACTGCAACTAGGATAAAATATTTATTATTCAGCAAGATTGATTCAAGATTCTACCGCACGGAGTTTAGATTTATTTGCCACGATGAAGTGACAGACACGGCAGCTGAGAGTCCAGCCAAGGCGGGATATTTAGTCCAAAGCTACAACATATATGTACCCAGGCATCAACTTAACGTTAGGAGGTAAGGTAACATATTTCGTCTTTTTCATGGTAATGTCCTTGACTGTTGTTATTTGAGTCACCTTTTTTAAAAGCTCGAGTATTTAATCTGTCGATCTGTCTCAACAAGTAAAGGCTGACGTCAGCCATGGAAATCGACAGTGAATGTTGTGTATGTAGATTTCACCGTTCGCTCCATATTTTGTATTTACACTGGGGAGAATTCCTAGCCCTAGTCCTGATTTTGACAATATTATAATTGAAATGAATTCCGTGATATGGAAACAAAGAGAGAAAAATGTTCTTCCCCTGCGTCCCCCCCCCCCCCCCCCCGAAGCACGCAGGAGGAGAGGGATGGGGGGGGGGGGGGGGGAGAGACAATGAGTTACGGTTAACTGATACGTCAACCTTGTTTTATAGTTTATAGTTTATTGTAATCTTAAGTCCAAAGACAAATCCATATAAGCCTGTATAAATGTTATGTGTTATGTAATAATGATAAATGTATTAATATGATGTAATGTAAATATTGAGTAATATGAAGTTGTTGTTGATTGCTTCCTCTCTGAATTGACATTTGTTACATGATAAATAAAACATGGGGCTTAGCAAATGCACTCTAACCATGTACTTCATATATGACTTGATATTTCTTTGTTTCAGGCTGATGCTTCCACGTATCCTAGCTATGGGATTATAAAGCTGGCTATCTTTGATAGGATATGATCAGGAATTGCTCCTAGCCTTTGATGTAGATTAGCATGCTACGGAAGCATATATGAGAATAACTTAGTTGGGACTAAAGCCATACTTAAAGACAGAGCTGAGAAGGATAGAAAAAGGCCACTGTTATTGATGAAATTTTGCTAATTACAAGGAAGCAACTGGATATTTATCGTATATTCTTTCCTCTGCTTAAGTGGGCACCATTGGATTACTTTTAATGACAGAGCATGCTATTGTATATATGCAATCAGTGCAATATAATTTATCATCTGTTGTAAAATATCAGCTCTGGTAAGACATATTTTTGAACCAAAGGAAAAAAAAGAAATTAAATGTCAAATTGAAAATTACTGAACTACAGTAACACAACAAGAGCAACATGGCAGATTTGATGTCAGTTCAAGTTCACGTCCCTGCTGTTATGGAGTTTGAAGACACCATTTCCCAGCTAGATGACCAGAGCAGGGTGGGGAATAGTTCTGTCAATTCAGCGGAATATAGACTGATGAAAAAAGTGGAAAACTCCAAGGCCATAGCTCTGATGAAAAAGAAACCAGTGGATATAGAATTCAAAGACCTTCAGTACTCTGTCAGTGAAGGAAGGAACAAAGGTGAGAGAAAGTTGATCTTGGGCCCAAATTATTGAAGGTTTATTATTGTCTGAGTTACAAATTAGTCCTAAATATTAAGAATCATTATAATTTACAAATCTTTAAGGATGTGATACCAGATTTATTTTTTTGAAGAGCCAAAATTGAATTAGTAATTCTGTATATTCATACATGTGTATACGTATACATACGTATACATGTGCATCGCCATGGATCATTTGTATTGGTGCAGGCAGGCACTAAAATAGCTGTTCAGGCTCTGAAATAACTGTACAGTGGAATTCATTGTAGCAAGCAAATGATAATATCTTGTGAAAATAGTAATTTACACGAATCAGGAGGTTGTCCTCTTTGCACGTCCTGTATTTATAAATATCGCTTTTT
Organism: Lingula anatina; assembly: GCF_051362555.1. NCBI lineage: Eukaryota > Metazoa > Brachiopoda > Lingulata > Lingulida > Lingulidae > Lingula > Lingula anatina. Next base: position 18,673,631 of record NC_141773.1, on the reverse strand, counting down.
AGTATGCATTAGTAAACCTTGAACCCATCATACACTCTTATTCTAAACAAATTGAAAGAAACTTCCCGCCCCTCTTTTTCACATGACTTCCTCAGCTGGCAAATGTACAAACATACAAACTCAAACACGTGCACAAATTACATGCACATAACCATGCAAGCACACACACACCTGTATATGCCAGGGTTTTATCTGTAAATGTACATTTCTTTCCTTTCAAACATTCTTTAACATACCTATACACAATTGTTTGTGTACACACAAAAGACCACCTGTATAATTTTTTCTTTGGCAATTTTACAATATTCTATTGATCAAAAATAGTGATCACTGGCCCTTTCCCCCATTTCTCCACTCAGTGACCCCCAATTCTACCCAAACACTTTATCCCATTTACCGTATCTAATTGTAGAGATAATAAACTGTAATGTAAAACTGCAGGACTGTCCCAGCTGTTTGCTTCACATATGTTCAAGGACTCCACAATTTTTATGACAGGGAACTATAAAGTTGTTAGATATGGTGTTACAAGGCCAGACAGCTCACTTATTGTGAGTCCTTGAACCGGCAAGTTGTGTGACTTATTCACATGCAATCTACTGTGTGCTAGTGATATAATAAACATGTCTCAGTAATAAAAAAAAGCCCAATTAAAGATGAATAATTTTAAATGTACAAAAATTGTCAGTACTGCATTTTTATGTGGTACTATTTTGGTATTATTAGTTGGGAGGGTTAAATTTGGATTGAGGAAGTAAAGTTTGAGGGGGGAAAAAGGCTAAGGGCTCTTTAGAAAAGAAAATGTGTTTTCTTCTGTAGACTTTGACCTTGGCACTGTTCATGAAATAATAGCAGTGTGGGACCCTTAAGTAAGGGGTCAACTTGGTATGAAATCTCCACATCTACAGGGGACATAATATATGTAGGCACTAGACAGCTTTATGATGGATCGATTTTATGTGTGATTTCTGAGGATGAATTTGATGGTAATAAAAGATAATACAGCAGGTGCTTTTTCTGCCGTCTTTGGTCAACTTCTACATTGCCCCAAGCTAGCCCACCCATTGCCCCCCCCACCTCTCCAGCAAAACTATGGATTTAGTCACTCTCTCTGACAAAATGTGGGAAAAGGCATGTTAAGGCCAGTGGAATCCAGAAGTTAATGTATTACTACTATAAAATGGCATTGATTACAACCATTGTTTATGAAAAAACTCCTCCATTAATGACTTGAAGCATATAAAACACCAGTTGTAATTAAAAACATGAACAAATGACTCAGGTGACTTAATTCACATTCACCAAAATAAATTGTTAAGACTATAACGGGAAAGGAAAAAAAGTCACTGCCCATTGAAAGGAAAGTACAGCTTATGTATGACAGTTCATAAATTGACAAGATGTTCTCTCTACCAAGACCAGTAATGGCTACATTTATACATCCTTAAGCGTAATGGAGTAGTTAAAAGAGTAGTGTAAAGGTATAAGTCAGGTTCTTGCCCTCAGGTAAAGGTTGACAAGGGGAAGTGGCTCAGATAGTGGCCTGCTGTTTGATGTAACTGTAAATCACGAGTTTGCCAGGAATAATGAGCAGTTGGCCTGACTAGTCTCTTTGTCTTTTGTGTACATGTTGGTAGTGGTGAATTTATTACCTTTGTCACAGTCCTCAAGAGAGAGTAGGAGAGAGGGACCACAGATAAAAACAAAGGATTCCTGGAGAATGTTAACTAAACAAAAGTCAAAGTGCTGTCTGTATAAGAATATTATATATATATATATATATATATATATATATATATATATATATATATATATATTACTTGTAATGACCTGTAGGAGAAATTGTGTGATAGTTATTGTTGTATTGCACATCTCCTTACCAAAATTCCCTAATTTCCTATAGGATCCTATAGGAGTTTATAGGATCCTGTAGGACTTTTTCATTAGGGTCAATCTATTGTTTTTGACACCTGTCCATTTGCAAGGTTACTTAAGGAACAGGTGCTTTTCAGGTATGATTAAATTATGCAGACCAGCATAGTGTGATCAGCAGCAGGTGTCCAGTGGTTACTAGTATATCAATCTATATTCAAGGTATTTCCTTGTCGTACTCACCAATGTCTCCAACACAAATTGCCGTGAGAAAAATGACCAATTTAATTCTCTGTACATTTTTATCAGTGAATGGTCATTTTTTATTACCCATGAGAATGAGCTGCAGATTCAAGATACAATGCCATGCTAAAGTAAAAAAAAAAAAAAGAAGAAATTGAAAGAAAGTCTTCCTTGCTCTTGAAAAGAATTAGTAGCAAATGTTTGAAAACAAGAAATCATTTATCTCAGTTAGATAACAAAGCAATATGTTGTCCACCAGTGACCTTGTGTAATATCCACCTTGTGCCAGTGACTCATTGAACAGCATTTAGTTTGTCTTTCTGTTTTATTGTGAATCAGCAAAATTGTTGGCTGGTATCAGGAACTAGTGTAACACAGATATCCTGTTGGAAGTCACAATTCCATTCATTATTATTATAGATAACTAGATAAGAGATCCCTTTTTTCCAGACTTTTCAGCTTTGTAAAGGAAGAACTCCGAAGAAGGGAGATATTTAATTTCCTTCAGAAGGTTAGACCATAAATCTGTTCCAACCTAAGCTTAATTCCCATGTCAGTGGGACAAGTTTATTGTAACAACCAGAGACAAACATACTTATTAGTACCCAGCTTTCCCCCCAAATAAGACAACTCTACATTTGACAAATTGATCACGTACTAGTACATAATTGAAGTACTATTTTGTCTACTAGTAGATAATTTGTTTCTGAAACAAATTACAATCAGTTTTCTCCTCATGTGTAAAATATTGCTGAAAGTGAAGGTAAATTAGATCTTCTTGCTAAAAAAAGAGCACATTTTCAGTACAGTTGTTTATGCTTCATAACTAAAAAGATACAGGCTATCTAGAAAGGCAATAAGGCCAATAAATAACACTGGTTACTGGTCACTCATACTAGGAAGCCTTAGAAGTCCACCAGCCCAGGGCCAAAGCTTTTATTTGTCCAAAGATGAAATTCAGAGATAATGGAATACTAAGCCTTTGGCAAGCAATCTTTTTCTATTTCTTCAAGCCAGAAAATTTAGCTGTCCAGACAATTTGACCTTTATTTGGCTTGTACTGATTGTTGTGTATCACCTTGTCAGTGAGAGGTAACATGATACTTACCTGTAGTTTTTGTTGTTCCAATTGAGCAAAGTTTTTTTTATTAACTCTGCTTGAGCACTTGTCAGTGAGTGTTTTTCTTTTTATCTAAATTTACTATTATTTATTGTGGCATTGTAATGAAATCTTAGAGGTAATTGTGTGTTGTTTTGTTTAATATGTTATCGTGTGTGTGTGTGTGTGTGTGTGTGTGTGTGTGTGTACAACTTATGTAATTTTGATTGCTCAAATTTTAACTGTTAAACCCTTAAAGCTATGAACATAAATTTTATCAAAAACCTATGTCACCCTGTATTATTGTATATTCAAGGGACTTTTATCCAATTTAATAGTCGGGGATCAAATGAATTCAACAGAAAGCTAAAATTTGAAAACTGACAAACGTTGATAACATTTACTAGTATACTCATAGCAAAATTGCAGTAAGGTGAAGTAGTTTATATGTACACAATAAGTGATTTAGTTATGTGATGTAGTTGTGCACTTCATAGAAATAGATATTTGCTCTCTTTTTCATGTTGTGAATGTCTTCGCAAAAATAAAGCAACTTGGGTGAACAATTTTATTTTTGTTTATTAAAAAAATAGCTGTCTGGAAGGTAAAACAATTTAAGAGGGCAGCATTACATGTGATAAGACTGCTTTCTGTTAAATTGAAAGGACCATATTGTTATTTCATTACATAGTAAAATCCTGATAAAAGAATTTGCATTTATGTACTACCAGTAAGGTAATGCAGGTATTATTTTCATACTTTGATTAAACTTTTTTGTGCCAAGTAGGTTGGCAACTGCAGATGGAATGTTGGCGGAAACTTGAACTGTTGCTCAGATACGGGGCACCCAGAATTTCAAAATGGTTTGAGGTGACTTGCAGATTCAGTTACCTTGGTGTCACCGTATTGCTGAAAGGTTGCATAGATGTGGAATTTTAGAGCCAAATCTAATTTTTCTTGAAAAAGGTGTTTTTTTCGTATTCACGAATCACTAATTGGTGCTGTCGTAGCATGCTCTTACTAGTTTTGAACCACTTAGTGACTTTTAATCAAATAATTTGCTCTAACAACTTCCAAGTACTAGTAGTTTAATTAACTGTCAAAATTTCCCTGACATTTCTGAAGAAAATATGGACATCAGGTGATTTTATTTGAGAAGATTTATAATGTCTGAATGGGAATAAATAAGTAGCTTTACACTTTAACATTTAGGCATGAAAATATGATTTTGGGACATATTAAATGTACACAACATATCTTTAATATGCAGGTTGAAAACTTTAGACATGGAAGGTGGATCCTTGTGTGTTTATGATCTAGTTTAATTTATGACAGTTGTCATGTAGTGACAGCATTAGCTAGCATTGTCATTTCATTGGTATTTGCTAAAATAACCCGTTTGTGAAATGGAGATTTAGCAAATGAAGTTGAGCACTTCGATTTTCTAATGAGGGTTTTATGGTCACGACACCAGATCATTAGTTGGTGTCCATTACACAACTTTTGTTTAAGGTGAGACAGGTGACTAGTTTTGTTTTACAAAATGTCTACCGATTTTGGGCGCCTGGAATTAGATGAATATGGATAATCAACCAAATTGAGTAAACATTGTAGTATTGGAGTACTTAACAATTGATTGGCTCACAATACTTGTACGGCGGGTTTATATGTAAATAGGCTATTGTCACGGTGGAGTGTAAAAAACCAATGGTAAATTCAATCGAAATTTTGCTCAAGGGGTTTAGTTAAAAGAAGTGGGTAAAAACAAGACGAGACCATTTAGATTTTATTTGTGGAATGCAAACTGCAGAAATTCTTCGCAATTATTGCAGGGGGCAATTTTCAGCTTCAGTTTGTTCATTAAACAGGCTCCTGATATGATTGTGCCCGTGCTGTGCCATAAAGGTCGAAATAATGAATCCAGATTTTTTTCCTGAAGTACTTTTTTTAAGAAGTATGTTTCAACAGTCTTTGACATTTATGAATGACATGTTAAAAGAAAGAGTAACAAAGGATTCAACATTGCTTGAAAAAGATAAATCTATTTTTGGCATGAACAATAGTTGGAAATTACTTTTTTTTAAGAAAGTATGATTTAACAGTCTTTGACATTTATGAAAGTCATGTGAAAAGAAAGAGTAACAAAGGATTCAACATTGCTTGAAAAAGATAAATCTATTTTTGGCATGAATAATAGTTGGAAATTACTTTTTTCAGCAGTTTCTCTTTGTAAGTTATTGAACCATAGGGTCATTCCATATCAACTCATCCAGCGAGGGTACCCTCCGTCAAGAAACTTGCTGATTCTCACATATGTTATAGATATTATAGGGACTAGAAAAAACCTAAAATTTTAGATTGAGATCTCAACTGGTTTCAGAGTTATGACTCTCCAAAGTTGGGCCCAGCTGAGGGCTTGCTGTGCCTCACATGGATCTAGGTCATGGTGACCTAGTTAAGAAAAACACTATAACAATAGTTCTTCATATCCCATTGCTTTGCAGCTTTAATGACTTTATATTTTAACATTTCAGGAATCCAACTATCATACTGAAAATGGTCTGGCATAATTAAAATGCACTTAATTTTAACTTTGAAAAATCCTTGTCATTTTTTAAAAATGAAGGACACCCCACCTTTTTAATCTCATTTTTCTCAATGTCTCCAAGCAGACAGGTGTTTTTGCTTTATGTCATTTGAAAGAGGGGGGTTTGAACTTTAAAGTGAAAGTGTTAAATCAATTTGTATATTTTGGAGACAAAAATAATAATGCATTATTTAAAAAATGTGTGATCTGGGCTATTGCATGAGCACTGATGCAGAACAGTGTACTTTCAGACACCCAAATTTATGAATTTTCACATAAGTTTACTTATTATCTTAGAATTAATTTCCTACAATGTTGTTAAAATGTGAAGTATTTTTAAACATGAAAAAAATTAACTAAATTAGAAATGCCCCCCCCCCCCCCCCCCCCCCCCCCGTACTCAATCCAATATAATGTCCACCACCATGACTTTCTTTCATATGCTATTTAAAAAACCCTTGCATTAATTTATAAGAATAAAATGGCAATTAGTTTTCTTATACCTTCGCTATGCTCCAATGAATTAGAACTGATCACTCGTTGATCTTGCAATAAGTCATACATCGTGGTATGACAAAAACATAAGATTTGTTTAGGATCTACTCCTAGACTCTGGAGAGTTCTATGACTTCACTGCTTCAGGGATATCCACGGTATTGACACAAATTTTGTCGAAAACCATGGAATTAACTCAGCCATAAAAGAATGGCTTGGTGGTATTCCTGAAAAATTAAGTAAAATGGCCACTCCTTTAATTCTTGATCATATATTGTTGCTGTCAGGTTGTTCAAAAGGCTCAAAGATTTATTATAAAACTTTAAGTAAAGTAGGTGTTCTTGAGATGTTAAAAGGTATGAATAAATGGAAGGAGTTGTTAAATTTGGAGGAAAATGAATGCCCGAAGATTTTTGAACTTCCTTTTACAATAACAAAAGACTCAAAGCTTCACTGGTTCCAATTTCGAATTAATCATAATATCCTTACCACAAATTCACTGCTTTTCAAATATAAAATGGTCGACAACAGTATATGTTCCCTTTGCAAAGGAGCTGAAGAAACAACAGAGCATTTATTCTGGAATTGTGCGGTTACCCAAAAATTATTGACCGACTTGGCAGAATATATATTATCTAATACTCAAGTTACTCTACCTGTGTCAAAAAGGAATTGCTTAGTTGGCTCTACGAGTCTCTCTCCAATTATTAATCTCATTATGTTACAATTTAAATTTTATATTTATTTAAGAAGATGTTCACAGGGTAAACCAACATTAGGAGGTTTGATTTCATCGCTTAGATATCTGGTGAAAACAGATAAGTCAATCTGTCAGTACAATTCAAATATAATTAAGTTATTTTCAATTTGAATATTTAGCATACGACGATGTAATTAATTAAAAAGTGTTATATGGTATAACATCTCTTATGTGTGAGTGTGTGAGTGAGTGTTTGTTTGTTTTTGTATTGTCATGTATTCATGACAATAAAAAAAATTGTGTCAATAAAAAAAATAATAATAAAAAATTATTCTTATAAATTAATGCAAGGGTTTTTTAAATGGCATATGAAAGAAAGTCATGGTGGTGGACATTATATTGGATTGAGTACGGGGCGGGGGGGGGGGGCATTTCTAATTTAGTTAATTTTTTTCATGTTTAAAAATACTTCACATTTTAACAACATTGTAGGAAATTAATTCTAAGATAATAAGTAAACTTATGTGAAAATTCATAAATTTGGGTGTCTGAAAGTACACTGTTCTGCATCAGTGCTCATGCAATAGCCCAGATCACACATTTTTTTAATAATGCATTATTATTTTTGTCTCCAAAATATACAAATTGATTTAACACTTTCACTTTAAAGTTCAAACCCCCCTCTTTCAAATGACATAAAGCAAAAACACCTGTCTGCTTGGAGACATTGAGAAAAATGAGATTAAAAAGGTGGGGTGTCCTTCATTTTTAAAAAATGACAAGGATTGTTCAAAGTTAAAATTAAGTGCATTTTAATTATGCCAGACCATTTTCAGTATGATAGTTGGATTCCTGAAATGTTAAAATATAAAGTCATTAAAGCTGCAAAGCAATGGGATATGAAGAACTATTGTTATAGTGTTTTTCTTAACTAGGTCACCATGACCTAGATCCATGTGAGGCACAGCAAGCCCTCAGCTGGGCCCAACTTTGGAGAGTCATAATTCTGAAACCAGTTGAGATCTCAATCTAAAATTTTAGGTTTTTTCTAGTCCCTATAATATCTACAAAATATGTGAAAATCAGCAAGTTTCTTGATGGAGGGTACCCTCGCTGGATGAGTTGATATGGAATGACCCCATAGTAGTACTTGTAAAAAGTATAAGGGAAAACATCCAAATGAAGCATGTCAAGTTGAATATTCCATTATGCAACTCAATTTTATGGACTCATGATAGTGTTCTCCAAAATTTCACCTGTGTCACAATACCAGAGGATGATTAGCCCAAAATTTCATTGGTCTTAAGTCTCCCTGGTCTAAGACTTTTGAGCCTGTTAATTGGTCCAGTTGTTCAGAAATTTCATAATGGCCAGTAATAACACTGGCTGTACATTAATTGGCTCGACAGAGAGAGAGAGAGAGAGAGAGAGAGAGAGAGAGAGAGAAGGAAGTTGGTGAGATTGAGCCAACACTCTATCTAATAATAGGTGATTTAATTTTCCTTTGAAAATTAGAACTTCAGAGAATAAAATTAAGAAAATGTATTTAGACTGATTTTCTCTGTCTGAGCTATGTTTAGAGTACTGTCTCGGACTAAAAATAACTGATTGCAGTGAAAGGTTCCTCGGGAGTTTGCTTGAAATTTCCATTCTGGCTGCATGAAGTTCTATTCCCAGCCAGCATACCATCAGGGAAGCTGTTGGTTTTGGGTTCTGACCTTTTCCGCCAGTTAATACAAAACACAGGTGTGAAGTTGGGTTAAATGTACTATACTTTTCTTGGCGGCTGTCTGATTGTGTTTCCTCAGTGTTTCATTCATTGCTCAAGGGTTAATGTTATTATGATATTCTGATTCCTCTCCCTTATACTGTCTGTTCCTCCTCCTTTCTCTTTTCCTCCCTCTCCCCCTCAAACACGCTCTCTCTCTCTCTCTGTTTTGTGCTAGCTCTTAATCAATATGTATAGTTGCAAATTCTTCACATTTAAGATAAATCTTAGCGGAAACAAGTACTTAACATAAATTACTAGCAGATAAAAGTAAGAATTCCACAAAGTGATTAATATGAGAAGTAAAATATTTAAAAGTGCTTTCAAGTTATGCTTATATAACAGAATGTTTGGTGGTTCACAGAAATATTACAGCAGGTGTTTTTGAAAAAAAATATGTATGTATTTGCAGTGCATTCCACCTTGTGAACTTGTGATAATTTACCAGTAGGTTCAATCTATAGGAATGATGTGGTCACATTAATTTCACCACAAGCAGACCTATTAGTGGTTTCTCAATGCTCTACCATTGACAGAAATTCCTGCCTTTCTCAAGGTCGGTGACTGACTTAACTATGGAAATTACACTGCACTGACAACACTATTGTGTTTGAAACTATTGAAATACACATTTTCACAAAGAATGATGCCTGAAGACCAAATGCTATCAGTGTTCTATTATATGTTACTGTAAAAAGAAACTACCATCATAACAAAATGACAAGGCCAGAATGCAGAATTGCTATAAAAAGTTGATGTATGTAACAAGACCATTGAAAATCTGACATATACTTTTGCTAGAGCATGTAGTTTTGTAATCTGTATAAGAGGTGAAACATTGTACACATTGCTATCAAATATTTATTTACATATATGTGCATCATTGGTGTTTACCATGTACTCAAAAAAGTAACATTGGATTTGATATCATATTAACTATAGTAAAGGGTTATATCTGAAATGGTTATCTGGAGCCTTTTCTGACTTCCATTTTTTGCCAAATTACTTGTTTTCTAGACAAAATTGGTAACATATTGGTGAAAAATGACGGAGGAATTTCCATATGCCTTGTCACATAGAAAATTGATGGCAAACTTTATATTGTTTTTGTATGTTGCCACTCATTACAGGCTATTTAGGTTGATTGCCATTTGTATACTCTCATATCTCATGAAGAGTATTCGTATTCTATTCATGGTGTGATGTCAGTACTAGTAAAGGTTATTCTATTACTTAGTAATATGTATTTTTTAATTCAAGTCTCCTGATCTTCCCAGGGAACAAAATATGAAAAAACAGTTTCATGTCTTATTTTCAGATATTTCTCCTTCCAGGCTTACCAAACAACTTTTATATACCACTACCACAGAAACATGTTTTGTCTTTCCAGGTTACAAAACCATACTGAAATGTATATCTGGAAAATTCAAGGCTGGGAACTTGACAGCAGTGATGGGGCCTTCAGGGGCTGGAAAGTCTTCTTTACTGAATATCCTGGCGGGTTACAGGTGGGTGGTTTATGTGATATATGTTAAAGGACATCTGGGTTAGTTATGGGTTGGCCATTGATATGTTTTGAATATGTTGTGGGTTTGAGATGGGTTTTGATTTGCTTATAAAGTTTTTTGCTGGTAATTTGCTTATAATTGACTTTTAAGATCTGATAAACATTTTACTTTTTGATTATACAGAAATTAATACACATCTGTATATAAACAAGAAATTTGTTATTAAGTGATGATTATCTTAAATTTATTCTTTTGTATAAACCAAGGGTAATTCAGCATTACCAGTATTATGCATATCATTCAGTATTCCTACATTTTTTTAGGACAAAATCTGTCACTGGAGAAATTCTAGTCAATGGTAAGCCGAGGGTCCTGCGCAATTTCCGCAAGATGTCTTGTTACATCATGCAGGATGATCACCTCTTGCCTCATCTAAGTGTGGAGGAGTCCATGATGTGCAGTGCCAATCTCAAACTAACAGAGAAAATGACAGTGGCAGAGAAGAAACAAAAGGTTGGTATATAAAGAATAATAATAAGACAGAGACATTTGATCACCAAATTGCTGTTAAGCAGGGCACATGATTATGATGATGCTCATGAGATATTTTTTAACGAATTTCCATTGTGATAAAGATTTTTCTTTGTTTGATACATATTTAAATGGTAATATATTCTGCATTTATAATATCAACAACTCAACAAATACACTTCAAGTGATGTTTTTGTAGTGTTTCACTATTTTAGGATAATGTTATTATTTGTTCGCATAACTAATAATAACATTATCCTAAAATAGTGTTCAAAACACTACAATTTTCAAGCTGTTTATCATTTGCTGTAGCAAATTCCATGCTTCATCTATTTGCAAATAATTGGCACCAATTAACGCAATATGCAAATGCTTTCTATATCATTTCTGTAACTAATCAACGAAGTTTTTCAAACTGATGTCCTGATTTCCTCCTCTACCCAGCTTGGAAGCATGAAACCCAGGGTGGGTTATAATGGCTCAGGAAAAATAGATAAAGTAGACGGATATTGTCTAGAAAAGCAGACAGATATGGTCCTGATAATCCAGATGAAATCAATTTAGCAAGCATCCTACGGCCATGCAAGGATATATTTGATTTTGACAAATGTTGTAATTAATTTCCCCCTAGGCAGTGGCTTGATAGTGATAAAAAGGATGTTTTATGAATTTGTGATAAGCAAAAAATAAAAAAAAGAGAGAAAGTATAAATATGTACTAGTAGTAACTTTCGACTGACTATATGTGCAAACATGAACCAAGCACACCTGAGCATATAATTTCCTGAGGGATCTCCTGGGACATTTCATTGAAACATTTAATGAAGACATGTTTACCTACTGGCTAGAGATAAATCATTGCCACATATGCAGCATGCAGTGGAGATAAACCTGTGATCAGAAATAGAATGATTTGAAACAGACTATTCAGTATTATAGTGTAGGACTACACTAGATTTTACCTCTGTCCAAGGTGGATATAGATAAGTAAAAAGAAAGGCATAATAAAAAAACACTGAAAGGAAGACTGACTTGGGTTTCACCAGAGCAGAAATTCAATTGAGTCCTAGGTATTCACTAGAACAAATATTTTCTAGGATAGATCCTCTCCATTTTGTCATCTTCCCCAGATTCTTTTTGCATGCAGAAATTTCAAGTGGAACCCTTTTGCTACCCACACCCTACATTACCCCTTTTGCAATATCGTGGTTCATACCAGTGGTCAATAATACCAAAAAAACACACTCAATGACACCATAACTCGGTAAGAATGTTCAGCAGGAGTTGGTGTGAGAATCTGCTAACCAAATGTTTTCAGCATGTTCACTCTGAATTGCATGGCCCTTGTAGTCTAAGGAGATATGTTCAGTGAAAGAAGAGATATTTATGGCAGCATCAATACTTTTGTTTGTTCTGATTTGAGGAAATTAGGACTAGCTGTGTAGAATATTTATGAACCAGCATGCTTTACCACCCTGAATCTCAATACTGTTTTATTGTAGTAGCAGCTGGTGAACAAGTATGTGTTTCATTTTTTGTTTATCTTAAACCCTGAATAATGTTGAAATTGTTCATGGGAGTATTATGTGTAGTGGAGGAGAGCCTCTGTCAGGCTTGTATTGGAAACTAGATGTGCCTTTTTCATTTCTTCAAAATATGTTATTGAAACAATTATCTAGATATCTAATAAGCTAAAAGAAGTACTGCACCATGCCAGTATATTATAATTGTTGCATATTGTCATATTTGATCATTGTGCATTTTGCATTCTTAGATTATCCAGATTAAATTGAATGTTACTTTTCATGAATTTAAATGAATAAATCTTTAAAAAAATGAGCGTTAAGACAAAACGTATTTTCACAGGTGGACGACATTTTAGAGACCCTGGGCCTGATAGACAGTAAGAAGACACGAGTCACTAACCTCTCTGGTGGACAGAGGAAGCGGCTGTCCATAGCCCTGGAGCTGGTCAACAACCCTCCCATCATGTACTTTGATGAGCCCACAAGGTGAGGAGGGTAAAACAGTCGCATTCATTTATTATTCAGTGGAGGTCAGAAAGGAATATTTTTTAGCACCCCTCTCTCTCTCTGTGTGTGTGTGTGTGTGTGTGTGTGTGTGTGTGTGTGTGTGTGTGTGTGTGTGCTTACACGTGCATTTGGTGGATGTTTGTTTTTATGTGTGGGTATGCTTGCGCGCATGCCTATTTTTGAAACAAGGCACACCAGGGTATTTCTCAGGCTACACAGGGTTAAAGACTAAAATCTATGACAAGGAAACTATTATCCTGGCAGTAATTTACCCCAGTAACAGCCTGTAATAAGCACACCTCAAGCTGCTCATTGTCCCCGTTTTCTCTGGCAGCACTAAAGAATAATCAATATACAGTGGAAATCAGAGACATGTTTATGAGTGCAAGTATTGATTTTCTGATGGGTATCATACCCCTTATGACACATAGTAGTAAAGGGAGAGTGTTCATATTTTAATATCAAAATACAGGTAAAAAAATTGTTATTACAGCTTTGTCTTTCCTCCATTTTTAATATGCTGTATATAATGCATAGTCATTTGATGTTAAGAAACAGACAGTGAAATAGGTGTATCAAATAAATTAAATCATGCAGTGTAAAAAATACTGTATTAAAGCTCTGGAGGTTATTTATACAGGTGGAAATATTTAGATAAAGTTCCAATAATAGAGGAGCCTTTTCATATGCTGTATAAGGATTTGTTACAAAATGAAAAAATGACCTTCATGTGCTTACTAATACTATTCAAAACACACCTGTTTTATACTTGCAAATCATGTTCTATGTAAATCCTAGATTGACTTTATTCAAGCCAAACAAGTTAAATGCTTTGGGAAGTATAAAAGTTATGTTAAATTGATGATGATCATAAAATAATTAATTGCCGCAAACAAAATGTGTTAACTTTCGATGATGTAACTTTAATTTCCAAAATGTCTATTTCAGTGGCCTGGATAGTGCCTCCTGCTTTCAGTGTATTTCCTTACTGAAGTTTCTGGCTCAAGTTGGCCATACCATTATCTGCACTGTCCACCAGCCCAGTGCTAAGCTATTTGAAATGTTTGACCAGGTAAGAATAGTCCACAGTTTATGATTAACATCCTGAGTCTCAGAGATAAGGGTAATTATTTAATTACTCAACAAATTTGAACAGTATGAATGAGTAATTTTCCCGAAAATTATCATTTGTACGCCTCTGTTATCAAAAGCTATGGAAAATAGATCCTGAGAATAAGTGATATTTTAAAGCAAGAAACGGGTAAAAAATTATTATCCTGGAATTTCTAACTTCCATCTGGAAAATATCAGGGAAAAGTCTGGGGGTTTTGTTTCCATAAAATACTGGGAACCCTAATTGTTAATGTGGACACAGTTGAAATGTCATTCAACTGTCATGACCCAGTTTGCTTATAATATATACGAATATGAATAATATATCCAACATTTGATGTCTGAAAACCACAGACTGATAAATGTTTTGTGATGCTTATACATGTTGGATTGTCATGTATGTATATTCAGTGTATTTTGATGATCCGTTGACTATTTTGTGTAACGGCCAACACCATGCAAATATCTGAATATAAAAGTGTATAGCATAACTGTGTACATCATCAAACACCATCGTTTTATCATGAGTGATGTATTGTTCATATCCTGACCTTTATGTGCTATGTTTACAGCTCTATCTACTGGCGGATGGGCAGTGTATATACCGTGGCAATGTACCAGGACTGGTGCCATATCTCAGAGCCCAGACGCTGGTGTGTCCACAGTTTCACAACCCAGCAGATTTCGGTATGTAAGAGACAGTGCATTTTGATTATGGCATGTCATAAATTTTTTTGCACATTTGCAGAAAAGGTTTTCTCCCTTCCTTTCGTACTTTCATGTCATAGCTTTCTAAGAATGCATTTTTTCTCATTCTTTCTTCCTTTCATGTCATCTTATGGGAGTGTACAATGTTTCCAAAGTGAAGAATCACAATCTGACATGTCACATCCAGTTGTCACACCTAACACAATAAATGACTACTGAAGGCTTTCACACATTTATTTGTGTCAGTTAACCAAATATTGAACATTTCAGTAATGGAGGTTGCCTGTGGAGAATATGGAGACAGGGTCCCTGGGCTCGTTGTGGCCACAAAAAATGGTGAATGTGAACGGTTCCAGAATCCTGATGACCTCACTAAAATGACCGATGACCACACCATCAAACAGATCAGTGACAAGATAGCCTCGGTTGGTGAGGACGAAGATGACTTGAAGTGCACGGAGACCACAGGCATGACAGGCAACAATGGTGCTATCATCATCAATGGCAATGGCTGCCCGGATGCCTACCTGCCCCGAAATGGCTGCTGCGGGCAGAAACAGGAGGTGAGATGTTTGCCTGCATGTATTTTTGTATGGGCAATGATTTTCAATTTATCCCTAATTGATGATAGTTTTGGTTATGTATGAACCATATGTGATTTTGTGACATTTCACAGCACATTTTTTGCCTTGAAAGTTGAAAACGGAAAGTGTAATCCCAATAGAAATCATCACATATTGATTTGCTTGCATGAGATATATATATTCCCCTCTGTATCAGTGAATGCACTTTTATCTTTTGTTTTGATTGAGATCTTTAAATTTGAGCGTGCCATTTAATGTGGAATTATAGGTAGATTAGGTGCATTATGTGAATTATGGAACTGAAATTGGTTGAAAATATTGTTTGGAGCTTCATGTGCATATTGGCATTGAATGTCCTGGAAGCGGTGGTATTTTCTTTAGCTGTACCCAATAACCAACCACTGGTTAATATACTTGTAAGGTATCAGAGTGAATATATATATATCAATTTGTTAATTATATGGTAAAGGAAGTTTCTGTTTGCAGTGTGTGAATATGCATTATTTTCAAGCATAACTCTATTTTTTTCTTGCATATGTTCATTCCAAGTGACAATTAAAAAACAAAATTTTTGGTGCTAAATCTTCTGCTGATCTTTTTAAGATATTTAATGTCTTTCTTCTGCTATTTTTTCTTCTCAGGACAGTAGCTCTGATGAGGTAATAAATCTCTTGATAATAGGTGGTTTTCAAGACATCTCATAAAGGTTCAGCCTTGGACTTTCAGAACTACTCTTATTTCTCATTTATCATTGTTTTTACAGACTTTTTTCTTAGAAAAAAACTTAAGAATGATTGTGATAAAAAACTATTTGGTATTTGTGTGCCTGAAATATCTTATGAGATGCCTTAGAAATATTCTGGATGAGCATTTTCTTTGCTGCCAACTAATACTTCATTGTGGTAGTTGTGACAGCTGACAGTGTGCCATTGTGCTGGGTGAGACAATTTGTTTGCATATATTTTACATGTGTGAGTTTAGGTGCCCCATGCGTGCAGTTGTCGCTTGATTCATTAAGTGCACCTAACATTTATTTTATTTACTAACTTCTTAAAGACTTATGTTCGAGTCCTGAATGTGTGCCCTATTTAGTTCATTCTAGAATCCAAAATGATCTTTGGTTTGTAAGGGTTGTGCACTGGTTTGAGAATTTATAGCCTGGAATAATTTTAGAAATGAAGATGTATTTCTAGTCCAGTTGGGATAGCATAACTTAGCACCATGCCATCTCAGCCCATCGTGATTGCAATTTCAAATGATAAGAAACTGAGCTAATCCTCCCCCGTTGTCTTAGCAACAGCTGCTGTTATAAAGGTAATTGAAAACAAGTGCCCTTAGATTGGCTTTCTCTGTTTAGAAGCTAAAATCACATAGCCAGCTGGGATATTATATACAAAGTTAATTTCTCCTCTGGAGTCAACCTAAAACAAAAACAAGTATTTGCGATGGAACTGAAAAAGATCAAAGGCTAGTGAGTTTAAGTGTGTTTGTAACAGGTTTAGAGTTAAACATTAATTAGGTGGTAAAACATGAATTATTATAAAGGATGGATAGCTTTGTAGCCTGGTCTAAGGGTGGTTGACAGTTACACACTATTAACTAATTATTGGTGACGATGGGTAACAATATAGACTGGTATTTATACTGACAACCACATGGTTATTTATTGGCAATAGTTTGATATGGTGCGAGAAACAAGCAGTTTACTTAATAAAGTTGGAAAAAAATATGAAAGGCATAAGTGAATTTGTATCAAGTTTTGAATTTATTTTAAAAAAACATGGTAAAATGTGCAGTAATTTTATTGTCATAGCAATGTCAAAACTTTGTGAATTGTTCATACTTATGCAAAAAAAAAAGACTAAGAATAGTACTTAAATATTGAAAAATATTCGTGAAAATTAGATCCATACTCCACAGAAAATGTTCATAATAACTGCTTGCGGAACCAGTAAAACTTTTTCTTGTTAAAAAACACTGTTGATTTAAGCTTTTTACATTATCTTCTCTGTATGAATTTAAGTGCCATTATGAATCTTTGCAAATTCATGCTTTTATCCATTCTCTGTGTAATTTTGAGTATCAGTCCTCCAGTTTTCACGTATTAGTCTATCTTTTTATTTCAGTAAGTCTGTACATTTTGAGTTCTGAAATATTGGCAGCGGTATGTGACTATGCTGGTTAGCAAAAGAGATTAACATTACCTTAATTACCTTAATGCTGTGACATAAGCTGGGTCAACTAATGCCTTAAAACTGTGCATGTCCACAGCTTGACACTTTTTCAAGGTGCACAGAAATACTACCATGATACTTGTGTTTGTTGAACAATTGATGGTCAGAAGTCATTTAAAAAATTCACACAAGATATTGCCAACCCTTAATGTTACTTTGTTTGGTTTCTTCTGAAAGATGAGATAATAAATTATATTTTACTTTGAAGTGAGTGTGCTCCGATATTACAGATTTTTGCTACTGTTAATACTTTGCTCATTTAAGGCTTATTTTATGCTCTTTAGTTTAAAGGTGCGATTTTCTGTTGATTGCCATGCTTTTCAACCAGTGGTGTGTACATATGGCTGGTACTAATGCTTCATGTGCACCTTTGAAGCTGAAGTCAGGATGTTAATTTGAGTTAATTTATTCTTTCAGGAACTTGGCCCTGGTGAGCGCCACACATTTGCCACCAGTTCCTTCACCCAGTTTCGCATTCTCTTCATCAGAACTTTCATGTCCATAATGAGAGACACAGTAAGTATTTATTTATTTATTCATTTATTTATTTATTTATTTATTTATTTCCTGTTATTTGTTTCCTGTTATTTCCTGTTATGATTTATTAAAGTAAGAAGCAATTTTAAAACTGCCATAAACACACAGTTGTTATAACAGTGTATTTTCTGTGTTTCAGACCCTAACCCGTCTACGCCTTCTGTCCCATCTCACCGTTGGAATTCTGATTGGTCTCCTGTATCTAGGGATTGGCAATGAGGCCAGTAAAGTGTTCAACAACGCTGGCTGCCTGTTCTTCTGTATGCTGTTCTTGATGTTCACAGCTCTGATGCCAACAGTGTTAACATGTAGGTATACACAATGTGCTTGGTGCACCAGAGTTAGAACATGGGGCACCTCAGGTGAAATTTTCCCAGATTTTCTTTACTGACAAGACCAGCCCTTGGTCTACACCCACTCAGCAGGGGGTGTTTGGAGATTTGTCCCAGATCAAGCTAGCAGACATTTGATACTATAATTGTCTCAGAGACAGTAAGCCCGACAAATTATTTTAATAAAAGTTTCACATAATATTTATATTTATGGAAAAATTATGTAGATTGGAAATCATACCAAAGTTTGTTTGTAGAATTTGTATGAAAAGTTAAGTAGTCCTGTGTGAAATCCATGTCAAGAAACATTGAAGCTCATGATATTCACGATCTGTTCCAGTCCCTATGGAGATGGCTGTATTTGTAAGAGAACACCTCAACTACTGGTACAGTCTGAAAGCTTACTACTGGGCCAAGACCATGGCTGATATGCCTTTTCAGGTGAGAGGATAAAAATTATGGAATACATATTAAAAGAAATAGAAAAAAATGCTATGTATAGTTGACATGACACACTATAAAACAGCAATTTTATTTTGAATGGACATTTATCACCATATTTGTATTCCAGATTATGGTCAGTAGCAGTGTAGTGCATTGCATGTGTAGAAAATGTAACGTACTGAATATAAGATTTCTTGTCTTTCAGATCATATTCCCCCTGGTCTATGGCAGTATAGTATACTGGATGACCAACCAGCCCAATGACTTTGTGCGCTTTGTGATGTTCTTGACGTTATCTACACAGACGGCACTGGTGGCGCAATCTACTGGACTGTTGATTGGGGCAGCCACGTCTTTACAGGTACTACATGTGTATCAATAATGGCAGGTTAAAATTTTGCTGGAGCAGGTGGGAAGGTGGTACAGAGAGGGTATGACATGGGGTAAAAATCTGTCTTTGAAAAGTGTCACACATTCTTGTAATAGTTGTATGACTCTATTAGCTCTTCTTTTTTTTCTTTCAAGAAAAAATGAAGGTATGGGGAAGGGCAACTTTAGGATCCAAGTTTAGAATCCGGCTCTAGCACCTCATGTGTTTTATGCAAAAGCAGCTGACAATATTTTTTATTTTTATTTATAGGTTGCAGTTTTTCTAGGACCAATCACAGCAATCCCTATACTACTGTTTAGTGGATTTTTTGTCAACTTTGACACTATACCAAAATATTTACAGTGGCTGTCTTATTCCTCCTATATACGGTAAGTCTCATTAGTGGCATTGGTAAAGATGACTTACTAGATATATATTTACATAAGTAGTAGAAGTCATAAAAATGGCATAGGTGTTCTTTTAACATCAGAATACTGGTTGTGTAATGTGTACTTGATTAACAGTCCTGTTAAGATGTACTGTATAACAGCCATTATTGCAACAGTTTTCAAATTTTGGAAGAAACTAGTTTTTGTCTAAGAAGACCCAATCTTCACCTTTAAACAAGTCTTTCTACCTTTCTTCTCTGCTTTATTCATTGCCAGTCTCAATCATTCCTTTGCTCAAGAAATAAAACAAGAAATAAAACTGAGTTTTTAATGGTTTCCCCTTGCATTCCAGTTACTCCTTTGAAGGTGTCCTGCATGCAGTGTATGGGTTTGACAGAGAGAAACTAGACTGTGATAAAGAGATGTGTTTTCTGGACAAACCAGCAGACATTCTGAAAGAGATGGACGTCGAGGATGCCAAGTTTTGGATTGATTTTGTTGTGCTTTGTGTTTTCTTTGTGATTTTGAGGGTGCTGTGCTACTTGGTACTTATGTGGAAAGTGAAAGCCCAACGCTGACATGACAAGCCTTTAGTGTCAGAGTCCTCACCCACAAAATTCTATTTAGAAATATAAAAAATATATTCAAGGTACTGTATTGGCCACATTAAGCTCTGGCACTATGTATGTGAAATATTAATATGGAGCATTTACACAAAGAGCACAATATTGAAAAGATAATAAGAACTTGTGTCAGAAGTTGGTCATTGCAGCGGAAAGAATGCCTGTATCTGTATCCAAGATGATGATGATGATGATGTGAAGATGATGCAGGTTTCATGGTACCCCTTGGCTTTTTGGGTACCATCCCTAGGATATCTGAGGATCTGCAGTGGTGATCATTTGCTACAGATTGCACCATATATGGGGTATTATTTTTTGTATATGTGGCATTCACATTGAATTTCAGAAACAGCTGGTAAAAGGGGCTTGTTCAGAAAAGTCTGATTATCTAGGATGTGACTGGTGACTGGTCAGGAACTTACTTGAAAGTCACTTCTGCAACAAGAAGTGTAGAGCAAGTGATTTGATTTTTGAATAGAAGTTCCAAGGGTATCAGCCCAGATGAAATACTTTCATCTTGGATGACTGGAAAAGCCCTAGGGACATTTCTCACAATTAAAAAAGTCACAATATATCTTGTGTAACTACAAAACAAGTGGCTGACATATTTAAATGGGCAATGGTAGAATTATTATTACGACAATCACAATTTGCTCTAGGATTTTGGTTGAAAGACTGAAAAAAATGGAGGAAAGCAACCTTTATGGTTCTACGTAAAGTGCAACTTGGGTTATCATTTCAAGCCATTTCATGAAACCATTGAAACAGCTGACAACATTCTGGTTTACCCACAATTGGTATCATCTCATGCAGCTGATTTTATCAAAATGACAGATATTTTGAAACAAGGCAGCAAAGCTGTCAAATGTACAGACAAAAAACAGGAAATAACTATGCACAAAATAGGCTACTGTCAATTCTGATGCAAAAGTACATTATGTTAAACTGCAAATTCAACATCAAATTTTAATTATGCTCAAGCAGCACCCAAAATTGTGTTTTCTTCTATTCTGATGCAATATTACATAATGGTTAACAGCATAATGACCGTCAATTTTTAATAATAAAATATACATGGATTTTCAGAAAATGTGACTAGCATGGGTCTTCAAGCCCGTGGAACTTCAAAGTTACACCTTGAAAATGCCAATATGTGAAAAATTAAATTTTCACAAAAAAACTGTTTAACTGGCAGTAAGAATTACCAAACAGACTGCATTGCCTACTGAAGCTGTATTTTAGTCCCATGTTTCTTTCCTGTAAGTTTGAGAACAGTAAGTGACATTGTTTTTCTTAAATGGTCATCATGGGGGCAGTGCCCAAAATAGTTTTTTTTTTTTCAAATTTTGATGCAATATTACATAATGTTTAACAGCATAATGATGAGTATTATGGATATTCAGAAAATGTTACTAGCAAAGGTCTTCAGGCCCATGGAACTTCAAAGTCACAACTTGAAAATGCCAAAATGTAAACAAGACAGCACTGTTCTGAATTTTTTTTTTCCATTTTTAACAATTTTTAACATAAAACAAAATTAACAGTTTACTGCCGTTTTTATATGATCAACTAAAAAAATTGATGAGATGGGAAAAATATCAATAGAGCAGTGTTAAATGTCCAATTTCTTCCATTCTGAGATTCTCAACATAGTGAATGTCAATGATTGAATCTGACAAACTGCAATGATATGAGTTTATTTCCATTTTTTGAAACTTTATTACACAATACAAGATAACAAGTTTACCATCATTTTTACATATGTTGTAAAGATGCAGGAAATGCCAAACAAACACTTTTACTTATCTTACTAATTAAATAATGAAACATGCATGTTAACATGCCTAAGAATTAAATCTGAGGAAATGTGAAAAAACAGCATTTCTTCAAAATAATGGCCCAATTAAGCTGATTTTTAAACTCAACCTGCGTTTTAGCAGGAATGACCACTCCTGTGAGTTTACTGACAATTGGCCTATCTGTTTTTCTTATTTTGTGTTTACAGTGTTGCATATATGCTGAAAAGTGAAAAAAAAAAGCATAACTAAAATAGTGGCCCGATCATGCCTATTTTCTAACTTGACCTGCGTTATAGTAAGATTGATTACTCCTATGAGTTTCATGACAACAGGCCGAACGGTTTTCCTTGAAATGTGTTTACAGTGTTGCATATATGCTGAAAAGTGAAAAAACAGCATAAGTTCTACAATAATGGCCCGATCATGCTGATTTTCGGACTTGACCTGCGTTTTATGGATATTCATCAGCTCTGTAAATATACAGCCAAAAAGTAAAACTGCCTTCCACTTATCGCGTTTACAATGAAAGTGCACGGCGACAGTGACAGTGACAGTGACGGCAACGCCAGCCACGACAGACGCAGGTGATGGCAATATGTACAGACACATCTGTACATATTTACTGTACTGTTTGAGAACAGTAAGTGACATGGTTTTTCTTAAATGGTCATCATGGGAGCAGTGCCCAAAATAAGTTTTTTTCAAATTTTGATGCAATATTACATAATGTTAAACAGCTTAATGACCATCAATTTTTAATAATAAAATATTAGTATCATGGATATTCAGAAAATGTGACAAGCAAAGGTCTTCAGGCCCATGGAACTTCAAAGTCACAACTTGAAAATGCCAAAATGTAAACAAGACAGCACTGTTCTGAAATGTTTTTTTTCCATTTTTAACAATTTTTTTAACATAAACAAAATTAACAGGTTACTGCCATTTTTATACGATCAACTAAGAAAATTGATGAGATGGGAAAAATATCAATACAACAGTGTTAAATGTCCAATTTCCTCCATCCTGAGATTCTGAACATAGTGAATGATTGCATCTGACAAACTGCAATGATATGAGTTTATTTCCATTTTTGACACTTTATTACACAATACACGATAACAAGTTTACCATCATTTTTACATAATCAACTAACAATTTTGTAAAGATTCAGGAAATGTCAAACAAACACTTTTATGTATCTTATTAGTAAAATAATAAGACTGTTAACATGCCTAAGAATTGAATCTGAGGAAATGTGAAAAAACAGCATAACTTCTAAAGTAATGGCCCGATCATGCCGATTTTCGAACTTGACCTGCGTTTTAGTAAGATTGATTACTCCTGTGAGTTTCATGACAACAGGCCTAACGGTGTTCCTTAAAATGTGTTTACAGGGTTGCATATATGCTGAAAAGTGAAAAAACAGCATAAGTTCTACAATAATGGCCCGATCATGCTGATTTTCGAACTTGACCTGCGTTTTATGAATATTCATCAGCTCTGTAAATATAAAGCCAAAAAGTAAAACTGTCCTCCACTTATCGTGTTTACAAGGAAAGTGCACGGCATCGGCGACGGCATCGGCATCGGCATCGGCATCGGCGACGGCATCGGCGACGACAGACGCAGGTGATGGCAATATGTACAGACACATCTGTGTCTGTACATAAAAAATGAAAAAATACCATTACATATTGGAAGAGTGGATCTTATCCCAATGACTACTGTGTTAATTAAGATGGCAGTTGAAATGAAATCAAAGGGTGGAGTATTAAGAGGAACTTGCGTATAATTTTATGGAGTGCAGATAAAAAGAAAGTCCCATAGTCATACAGAGTACAGTTTGGGAGCCATTTTAGAAATAAGTTATCTCTTTATAGACTATTATATATAAGTTAATTTAGAACAGTATAATTGAAAAGTATCATAAACACAATAGCACATTGTGGCACAAATTTTAAAATAAGGTACATACACTATTTAATCTAATTTTGTACAGGAAAGAGTGAAAAGAATTATCTAAATGCTGTTTTAAGGACATGCATCACCTTAAAGAGATTGAGTCGGGTATGCACAGGAGGTCCCACTTGTACCTTGCTGGCAATGAACATGAATGGGCAGATTTTATTGTAAAAGGGATGGTTTTTGTACGTAAATGTCAGGTGATTGACCCCTGGTTCACCCCACCCCCAGCCTTCAAAATAAGTGCAAGTAACATACCAGAAGATATGTCGTAACTTCGTGGATCATAATTTGATTGATAATCAATTCAGTGTGATATATATACAAAACTAAAAAAAAAAAAGATGCAGGGAGGAAAGGAGTTTATAAATGGAAGTAATATTTAGTTGAAGTTTGATGAAATATTTTCCTGAACAAGAAGTGATAAGCTTAGAGGATTGCCATGACAAACAACTGAGAAGTGAAGATAAAGAAGCACTGTGAAAATAATTAGGACTTATTGTCTGGAAAGGTTTGAAATGGAATTGTGAAAGGATTTAATGTTGATTTTTAATTAGACATATTTATTGTAAAAGGACTTTAATTAATATGGTGAAAAGTGGAGAAGAGGGTTTTGTTCTTTCGTTATAGTTTGATTTGTGAAATGTAAGGTGCTAAAATTTACATTTAGTGTGTGAAGGTTACATGTTTCTTTTTTCTGAATTTTTTCTGCTGGAGCTTGGAAATGTTACATATAGTAACTCATGGGCGAGTAAAAGATTTTGCCAGGGAAAATGAGTGCATGTGTAAAGGTGCACAGATAGAGACTTAGTCATGGCCTATGGTAGGTAGGGGAGCAGTTATAAACCTAATTTATTTGGAAACGTGTATTGGCCAACCCATGCTTGATTCAGTTTGTTAGTGATAATTTGCAGTATCAGTTGTCACTGAAAACTTGTTTGAAAACTGAATGAGAATTTTGCAGGTCACCAAGTTGTTGTAGAGTATATATTTATTGGCTTCATATTTAAGCAACTTATCAATGCAACTTTGAAAGGTATATTTAAGAGGGCTCTATGTCCCTAAAATCCTATTAATTAAAAGACCATAGCATTTCTGCCAGGTTCAAGATATACACATCTGAAATTGATGTCTTTTTCCCCCTTGGATTAATGAGGAGTAGGATCTTGCCTATTATCAGTGCACACCCCAATAAATGCAGTGTAACATTTATTTACTTTACAGATGTGTTGTTTATCAATAGCAGTATGAAAGTGAAACGTGATATTTACTAGTTGGTGTAAACCCATTTTAGTACATAATTATTAAGGTCAGGATCTTATAATTATCTTATAATTATCTGTTTCTTATAACTTACATTTACTGATAGCACATTTTCACAACACTTCACTATGTAAAAAAAAAAAATTGTTTTTTATTGTAGAAGTAATGACAACATTTCTGTCATTCCTTTCCTGGGTTTCAAATCAGTAGCAGTGTTACACTCATCTGCCATATTTTGTAGTGGTCACTATATCTCATTCAAAAAGTTAAAATCCTGAATACAATCACTTTCCATCTTTAGTGCATTAAAATCATTTTATCTTTAGTTTTTATTGCATTAGAGCAATTCTACTACATACAATTTGTTATTGTATATGTTAGTCATCCAAGGTAGATGTTCTGGGTCAGTTTTGTTATTGGTCATCCAGAGACCAGTACAGAGGTCCTGTATCACACACAATGGTTACAAACACGTGAAAGGTATCTTCAATACTTGATGGACCTTTACTGATATGTTAATTGAGCAATTTTTTTTTAAATTGATTGCAATGGTTGTAGATCTATAGGTAAAATGTTCACACAGCAGTGTACAGTCCTGTAAGTGCAGTAGTAGATAACAGCTTGTGGTCGCTACATTTGGTGTTATTTTACCTTTAAAGTGAACCACTTTTTGTGCAAATATTTGAAAACATGACATCCAAACTCCGTGACAGGCTGTTTTTCAGCAGACCGATTTTTTCTCATCTCACACTAGAATCCTCTTCTTGCCAATATTTTTATTTCATTTCAGTCTTCTTTCTTTTTGTTTGTTATTATCTTTGTTGAAACTATTATTATTACTTTAATTGTAAACATGTATAAACATACAAGAAATAATAAAAGAAATAAAAAAATTGTACTGTCTTTTTATTTGTTTATCATATTTAAATATAAATACATTCTCGACTGGATAAGAATAATTCTAAATGTCACAAAAGTAAAAATGAAACTGAAGTTATGAGATGGAACAACTTTTATCTTGGCAGCATTACAACCCATACTGAGTATGTCAATGTTTCTGCTGTTGTTTCTAGTTAACCTCCAATGACCATTGCATGTTATTTTGCAATGCCTCTAGGTTTGTTACTATTATAGACAATGATGTCAACACCAGAACCCAAGCACAAAGTGAATGGGTTTAGGCCATGTGTCAATTCTGCTATTATTTTCCAGTAAATAACATGATTAGCTCATTTCCAAATCCTGACATTAGATGTCCATCGGCCATCATTCTTGTAGTAACTGAATCTTTAAGGTCCCAATATCAGTTCTGTCCAACAGCTGGCGCCATCTAGTAGCCATAAAATCACACAGGTATTTACCAGTTTATAAGGTTTGACATGTGAAATGCATTTATACCAAGCCAGTTTCCTGACAGAAGCCTATGCACACAAGTTGAGCTTTTTTGGCCCAATGGTGTGGCTATTTGTTGTGCTAAGCGCTTCTTCATAAGAGTCAAATGAAGATTGGAATAATAAGACTGTAACAGGGCATTTCATAACAGACTCATCTTTTCATTCAGTTGTAGCTGAGTGCGGGTCAGGTTGGACAGGTAAACCACCATCAGTAGGTCCTGAAATCATACATGTACATATGGATAATGCATATCAGGATGACTGTTTTATATCCAAATTTATATCCAAAGTCTAGGTCACATGTAACTGATGACAATACATTTTTAGTATGGTCTTCTCATTTCGCAATTCAACTAAAAGATTGGTATCATGGTAAATAATTTAAATACGCCTGAGAAAACAAAGTTCTGATCAAATTTAAAATGCAGACCTTTAAGAATGAACCCATGGGGCATACAGCACAGGCAACTAGTAACAACAGTGATAGCTATCTTAATCCTTTATCTTATTTTCACAGTCTAAGCTTGACCTTAAAATTAAATCATCTTTATGAGACAGGCCGGGGTCATGCGTGTCGCAATATATACGGTAAATTACCTTCATGTTGGAATTCAGCATTTCCTCGAACTGCTCCGCATCAATCTTGGGTACTGTATTCACCAAGTCCATTAGGAATCTGCCGACTGTGGCATCTGCTGGAATCTTACCCGCCTGATAGTGAGGAAAATAGGGATAAAACTATGATTTTTTTTTTAAACAAGGCACCTGCCTGAAGGTGAGGAAAATAGTGATAAAATCGTGAATTTTTTTAAACAAGGCAAGGCAATAAGCATCACGAATTAAAAACCCTCAATATATGGGAAAGAGATTGTTACTTGGCTGAAAACCAATATAACAATGAAAAAAAAAAAAAACAGTAATTTTTGCCATCTCTGCATGTGACAACAAAAAGAGATACAACTGCCAGTGAAATGTTTTTCTAAAAGAGCCTGAAATATGAGATTGTATTCTATCATAGATAAAAGAAAACATGCTGAAGTTTGTCACATCACATGAATTTTAACCTTTGCCTCACTTACCAAGACATCATCAACATATTTTATGGTGACAGACAACATTTCCTGCATGGAGTTGCACGCATTTGTCACCTGGTTCAGATCTGTTGTCATGGAAACGGTTCTCTTGGGGTTATTTTTACCTTGCTGAACAAACTCAACTGGAATTCACAATGAAAGTTAATTTCTTTTTTTAATTGAAGAAAGAGAAGACTATAAATGCATTGGGGGATTTTATACTTCTCTTTACATGAGGCTCTAAAAATTACTTGTAAAAAGATTTTGGAAAAAACTCTTTACTAATAGTAAAATCCAAGAAAAGGGTTCATTTCAACTTCAAAATTGTGCCTGGCTCAAAGATCTACTTGCACTTTATTTTTTATCACTTTTCATACATTTATTTATTACCCCAAGTTAAAAGAAATAATAACAAATACATGAACTTCTCTTTGTACAGCAAATAATAAACTGCTAGTACAGCCCTGTTTTTGCCTACCTCCTACCCTCTCTGGCTCATAGAATGCTATATCCACTGGGATTGGTGTGAACACTGTTCCCATTGTCTTCCCAGGGACACCCATAGAAGAACTGAAAAAACACAATAACATTATAATTGATTATAAGAGCAATTTTTCAATCTCTCACATAAACGGAATGGGGCATGCTTTGCATCAGATAGACCACAAGATGCTAGAAATATAATTACTGTAGCCATATTCTTAAATTAAAAGTTTTCATCATGATTTTTTTTTTTTTTTTTTTTTTTTTGTGCAAAAACGATCACATTCACCATTTCAATTTCATTTCAATCATTTCAATACTTTATCAATATCTTTAAGACAATTAAAACGAAACATTTCTGTCACAGGCCTTTTCATGGTAAATGTAAAACCTTGTTGCATCTTTTGAAATCTTTATCTTTTTAATAATTAATCACCTCAAGAAAGCCTTGATCCCCATCTTGTTTCCCCTGAGTGTTGTATCCACTGTGAGATGGATAGGGTTCTTAGCCTCTCTGGCATAGTACTCATGTATCAACACAGAGTGCTCCGTAACTTCAGAACCAGTCGAGTACCTGGAATACAAGAGAACTAGTCCTAGAAAAGAGTGTCTTTCTCTAGCTGAAATTGATAAAAGTGAGTTGAATGTTGTAAATAGTGAAGCAGTGTTTATTGGTATTGGAAGAAGTGGTCAGACCAATAAAAGATTGAAGATCCAAAAGCTAATGCTTCTGCATTTTCACCCTTACTTTAGCTTTGACAGACCAACTAACAAAGTTAAACATTATCTTTCTTTCAGCATTAATTCATGTCTACCTTTGTAAACTTGAGAGTTGATGATAAAATTAGTTCTGCATTTGAAAAAAAAAGACTTACAACTTTAAAATATATTTGTGACCATCTGAGTGCTGCTGTGATTATAAAAAAATTCACTCACCATCCAACTATAACTTCCCCTGGATTAACTTTCTTATGTAACTCGTACATATTCCTTGCAAATTCAATATCAACTGCAACCTGAAAAACACACATACACAAACACATTAATTCGAACCTTCTACTTCAAGGGTACAAGTAAACATAATAACAAGCATTTTTAAAAACTGCAATCACTGAAATTCATGTTGTAAAAATTAATAGTGTCTTTGATCTTTAAGATTATGTCACAAACTTATGAAATCACAATGATATTCTAATTTTTCTAGTTTTGAAAGTTTTGTTGTGATTACGGTTGTGGATTGTATTGGATATAGCGCCACCTATTAATATGATGTTGCGCCACCTAGCAGTATGAAACAGACAGCGGAAAATTTGAGAGCAGTCTTTACTCAGCCATTCCACTGAGCGACCTCGCTAGAGAGACAACTCCGTAGATTCAACATCCCCTTTGTGTATATTCTTCACTACGCCAATATTCCTACGTTCTTCCTACTGGGTAAATCCAATTGGTACAGATTGTAGTGACAGACTAGGAGCTTTTTTGAAGTTTGCATAGGAGTCCAGACAGTGGAAATTTAATGGTAAGTTGTTCATGCCCCTGATCAGGGTGTGTCAGCCTCCTTTGTGTATCACTACTAGTTAGACTGTAGTTATCACAAGAATAAGTGAGTTTAGCCACTCGGGTTCACTTGATTTGGGGGGGAGGAGTGTAGTGTAGTCACACTGAGAATAACTGCACAGATATTTCCCCGAAGATCAGTTTTATCTGTAGAACAAAACCTTGATATCACTGTTGCATTCTGTTGTTGATGTAATAAAAGTTATGTTTACAAGACAGCCCAAGAGTAGCCTGTCTGTGGTCCTCTATTGCCTTAAGTTGACTACTTCTGAGCTGGCGACTGTGTAAAAGAAAAAGTTTAGGAACTCACCTCATCTTCTGATTCGTTATGTGGCACTGTAAAACAATTTGTTACTTCCACAGCACCTTTGTCCAAAGTTCCTGAAAAAATCAATTAAATTTTCGCATGAAGTTGGAAGTAGTGGGAAGGGGGGTTGACGCTTTGTATTGGTCTTAAAAAGTACCACACGGACTGATCACTCGAATACATCTGCATCATATGCATGCAACATGGGCAAAACTTTTAAGTTTAATATATTCAGGCAAACGTATATGTAACGTAACAAGAGCCGTTGATATATGAGACAAACCCACTTTGGTTCGCTGACAAATGTGTTGTTTGTTAATCAAACAACAAACAGTTGAAGCAAAGCAAATTACTAAAAAAGAAAAAGTTCCCATATGCCGGTATTTTCCAACTAAAATACCTCTACTCGCATCATGTTAATCTACATGACTTTCAGCTAAAAGATACGTTACCTAATAATGTGCCAATCACTCTCCTTGCATCTTCATTTCTCCTCTCATACGAGTCAACAATACTGAATAAAACAACGGGATGAACCCGACACACGAGGCTGCCGGCCATTTTGGTAAAAGGGCCGCACTCAAGCAGTTTCCACTCTGTCATTGGACCAAAGTACATTGTGTTAGATGAGACAACTGAGAAGGCACCTGTCGCATTTGTAAGCTACACATTCAAGAAAAGTTCGACAGCGAAATTAATATGGTAAATGGGGAACCAATATGACAGCGAATAAAAACACTGATTGAAAATATCCTATTGACAGATTCACCAATCAGTCATTATTGATTTCGTTTAAAGTATCCTGTTTCTTACTTCCGTTCAAGCCTAATGTGTCACTACCTACAAGAATGTGTAAAAAGAAAAAAAAGAAAAAAGAAAGTGGAAGGAAAATAGCGCCTTAATTGATCAATTCCTGAACTTGTCAAACTCTTCAAGCCCGTTTAAGAAAATTAAAAAAATATGACAACGTATGTAACTAGATTATGCATCTTTCTATTTTATTCCACGTGTACACATAACATTACAATACCTCTACAAAATCCACATAGGCCTATTTATCACAAATACTCCGATGAAAAAAAATCGTTCGCAACAACTTGTTACTCCGAGTGAAAAAAATGGATGATATATAGTAGGTGATTCTTATAAAACAATTAACACAGATAAAATAAGTAACTGTTGAGAGGACTTTAAGTTTCACTCATATTTTATATTTTTGATACCAAAGGATGTTAACGAATATAGGGTCTATCTGGAATGTCATCAGACATGATGTCAGCGTTTGTAGTTAGGCTTACTATTATTACTATACAGGCGCATGGCATTTTCGGAGGGGTATGCTTGTAAACTATATATAACAAATGAACAGAGAGTTCGATTAATCACTGATTCTACAGTTGCATGTATAGGTTCTATCTGTAGTTGTTTCCGAATTCAATTCTATTCACGTCTATTCCAATACGTCCGTATATTATAATTCTTTCTGTTCTAGTTCATGACCAATTTTACCGACGTCAATTACCCACTCAAGCCAAGGAGCACATTAGCATAAAGTTTGTCGTAACATAGTTTCCATTTATATGACGGCTGTTGCTAGTTTCTTTCTTTTTGTCACTCTTTATTTTAAGAATGTCAATCGTCAAGTTTGTTTTTATCCGCATCCTGTATCACTTTAGCTGTCTAGAATTAGACAGACCCGGAGCATTCAAGCCCACTACGAAATTCACTTCTGTAATGAACGCCAGTTAGTCGGAAATCCTATATTAGGAATTGAAGAAGTGAGAAGCTCAAAGTGGAGACGTCTTTGAAATTGGACTTAACACATTTTTCTCAAGCCTGTGTTTAATCGGAGATCGTGAATCCTCCATCCGAGCGGCCCTTTTTCTTGGTCACAGTGACATTATACCCCTGAGCGGCTGCCATTTGCGCTGCGTTCGGAGCACAACCTGGAGGTGGGGGCTAAAACGAAAGTGAAAGTATTGTAAATAATAAGGAGCCTATGTACTTTGTGCAAATATATCTATTGAGTCTATTGAGGTCTGTGTTTTATTTCTTTTTAATCCAATTGTGTGATATTCTATAATGATATCACTACAAGTGTATATGCCTTTATTTTCTTGGCGATTCTTATACCGAAGTTATTACACCGTAGAACTTACATCCAATATGATTCTAATGGATTTGAAAAAGAAAAGATCGGAAATCTAGAGAAAAATGAGAGAGGGAGGGAGGGAGAGAGAAAGAGAGGGAGGGAGGGAGGGAAGGAGGGAGAGAGGTGGAGAGGATACATACTGGTATATTGGTCGTAGCCCCAGCTCCAAATCTTGCCCCAGCGTCATATTGCCCCATGTAGACCGGTAGGGTCTGTGGGTGACCATACTGATTTGGCTGCTGAGGCTAATGAAACGAATTGAAATCATCATGTTTACTCTGAGAAAATTGGGTTCCAAAAATGCGAGAGTATTTTGAAACATATGACTGCATGGGCTGATGTTTCAGATGCTCATAGGGATAAAACACATCACACTATGCCAATTCATAGTTACTCATGCTCAAATCCTGAGAACTACACCAAAAGGATGCTGCAATAGACGAAATATCAAAACGTTTCAAGATCAGACCTATAGGAAATTCCAGTGAGGACTTTGCAAGCCCCGCCGACCATATCACTGATCTTATCATGCAGCCGTATGGTGTGCAGGCACCGACTTGTAAATGAAAAATGCACATGTACCCCTTGATGCCTGCGTATATTAACAGTAAGATGATGATGATGATTCTTTATTGACAAACACCTTCACATAAAGGTACAATCAATTACAATAATAGTAACTATAACATAGAACAGACTGTATATTTAAATTCAGTAATAGGGAGGGTGTGGCTGCAAAGACGATACCAAACACCCTAAACACGGCCAGTCAATTAGTTATTGAGTTACACCTAGGCCGCCAATATCGTTTTCTCATATCTAATTCTTTCCCATATCTTACCATGTAGGGGTATGGAGGAGGGGGTCCTTGAGGCTGTTGAGGCATATCTTTCTCTGAAAGAAATTAAAACATATGACACCGATTGAGCAAGATATACACTGTAGTACACCGCGTTGATTACAATCCGTACGTTGCATATTGTTAAGAAATATACCTTGGCTTTTTCTTTAGAACTTGTTTTAGTTGATTATCATTATGATATGCTCAACAAAACTGGAGCACTCGTGTCCATTTTGTAAAAACAAGTCGTCGAATATCAATTTGTCCGGGATAGTCATCAATGAAATCAGATTCCACGTTGAGTATAATTAGAATCGTATATACACAGAGATTCAATTCTCTCTTAGTTTAATGCAGCCCTAAGGTAAAACTTACTTGATGACATGATGGAAAATAAGGTTACTTATCCTTCACCGATCCTTAATGTGGCCGAAATTCACCTCTAAAATCGACTGCAGTGACAGCAAGGCAATACAGCGACAGCTATGTGTGAGTCTTATATAGTGTCGCAATACCCATACCGTGTCTTAAGTCAAACATGCAGTATTGTGTAACTGAATCAGAGTGGTATATAGAATAGTCAGACCACACTTTAAGAAGTAAGGTAAATATTTGACATTGTTAGATCGATCAAGGCTGTAAAGCATATAGTCCTTTCAGGCCCTTATCCAGCAAATTCATGGCTTTTTCTGAAAAAGTGGACCTTTCACCATGAAATCTTTGTGTGCCTGGATAAAATTTTACCAAATGGGGACCTTTTACTGGCAAAAGCTTTTAAGGAAAAAGAACGGCAAAAAAGGAGGCAAACTGGGTTGCAGCCGTCATCACTGTAGACTCCCTTTGCTTCATAAGCTCCCATCAGTTAAATTCCACTGTGACAGACTGCATGGCAGTTTTTAGACTAGGCCTGTGTATAACACCTTCTCTTTTTTCTAATTATTATTATTATTATTATTATTATTATTATTATTATTATTATTATTATTATAACTACCCTGAGTCAAAGATCGAAAGTCTATTATACATGCGGTGGAATAGAGAGAGCCTATAGCTGAGCTAAGAAGATGAGACAGAGTCATATCAGATCTTTCAAACTCAGGGTGCTGCATAAAGCTCACTCCTCTGAAAATGGACATTTATATATAGGCACCATTTATTACAAAACAGCAACAACAACAACAATACTATAATAATTAAAATAATGGTGGGTACATGGGAAAACATTTCTAGATCTAAGGTGCACCCCGGACAATTTCTTTAAACGCCTCCCTCAAGCAGGACACGTTTTGCTGATGTTTCAGGTGTTTATAGTGAGAAAACATCACCCTGTCAACTTCTCATTACATGATACCAATTCACGTGGTCACTTAGATTCAAAACACCCTCAAAACCACATCAAAGTGCTGCTGCAGGAGACAAGATTCAAAGTTAAAGGTTGAAGACCTGATCGAGTAATTCCATGAAAGACGCCGACTTGCTGATCATGATGAATAGGCCTACACGTGCACGCGAGGACCTCTCTCAGCTTTGGGGGAATAGTAAACCCTCCCCGCCCACATGAAGACAGCCTATAAAGAGCAAGGGTGTAACCGACAATAGCAAACAAAAGCGCATTGTGCCCTAAATATGAGTAAGAAAATAAAAGAGTTTTGAGAAGAACATTTTTCTGGGTTAATAGCTAATTTGCTGTAAGAATGTATAAATACATTTGAGAACGGTTTTGGTGACGTGTGGCTAGGCCAAAGATTAGATAAAAACTTTATCCAGCGGTTTAGGGAAAGAATCAGGGACAGAATAACACAAGAATGGCAGAGAGACATAACCAACACCAAGCCCAAATTGCAAGTTTATTGTCAATACAAGAACAAATGTGTGAAGGAAAGATACTTAGATACAATTATAAAGATAGAGATAAATGCACCACTTTAACCAGATGCCGCATAAGTGCACACAACCTAGGTATTGAAACAGGTAGACATGAAAAAATTCCCCAAGCAGACAGAATTTGCAAAAAGTGCCATTCTGGCGAAACAGAAGATGAAATCCATTTCCTAGTGTCATGCCCCCTTTATACAGACCTCCGATATGATCTTTATTCAGTATACAAAAAACAACATAGTAACTTTGAGCATCTTACCAGAATGGATAAATTTAAAACACTAATGACTGGTAAGGAGAATGAACATATTATTGCTCTTGCCAAATATTTATGGTTAGCCTTCCAAAAAAGGGACTGTGCTGCACCCATTACCAGTTGAGTAGGTAGAACCATTTGGGCTCTGCCAAATATATGTTTTGTATTTTTCATACAAGGAGTCGTACAATATCACTATTTAACTTAATTCATATTTATTTATATTTGCATTCCTTTTGTACATTTACATCTATCCATGTAGATGCATACGTTACAATGAATAAAGCATGATCTATATAACAACTGAACTTCACACGAGCAATAAATAGCGTTTATTACATAAGAGAATATATACGGATCGAGAATATATAAAAAGTTGCATCCACGAGTCACAGGAATGGGGTGCTTCACGATTCACGGTAAATAAAATGAACGTATGTACGTTTCACGCATCTTGTGGAATAATTAATGAATAAAACAACGTTTAACAACACATTTACATGCACAGCATGACAGGGGCTCGTTGAGGCACGTCTTTGGATTAGTAGGCCAAGATTGTTCTTATAGTTGACCGTAAGGATGAAATAATTCTTAAGACCTACTTTTTAATTTTTATAAACATAATTAAATTTTATAATTTAAGTGGATTAAAATCCATTTTTCTGTTCACAAGCATTTTCAGACTCTGATAATTATTTACAGTAGAACGGAAATGGTTTAGAAATCCCTTTCGGCTCTCAGCATATACTCGGTCGCCATTTCCTGTACTGCAGGACATACAACATTTAGCCATGTGACTGAAGGAAAGCAGCGTGTTTAATGTGATGTAGGGTGAGTTGGGAAAGTATCATGAAGTTTGGTGGTGTTTCTCATCCTTGCGAGAGTATTACGTGCGAGATCCTTATGTCATGCCCAAAAATAGTTGAGGCAAGGTGATTCCCCAAAGTTTCGTTCAGTACAAAAAAACCCATATGATGATGTATCATGTGTTGGGCGCGCACCTTTACAGTACATTTAGTAAGTAGTAGTCATCGCTTATTGGATGGCATTATGAGCCTAAGTTGTTACAAGTAGTTGTAGAAAATACATTCCCCTAAACCCATAATAAAGCAAGACACGGTAATTGCATTTAGCATGACAACCAAATCACATCTTTTGATCACATCTTTTGACTTAAAATGAAATAAGTTTACTGGGATCTTTGTGTTTAAACAAGTAAAACACCTGCATCATAAAATGTGGGTTTATTGACTATGAACATGACTGCTCTTAAGTATACAATGGAGAAAAATGCATTGCCATTGTATTTTATTGAGGTCAGTCATTATAATAGGTACAAGGGATTGAATGATTTCAGGGAGAGAAAAGACAACAATAACTGCATAACAACAAAATAGCAAGCATGCTAGCTTATTAGTAATTACTGCGTAGTTCACCTTCAGTGTCCGAACTGTGAGTTTAGCGAGTTCTGTCCATTCTGTGTTCATGCAGTCATCTACATTTAAGGTGAATTGTTTTGTGTTTTTTTTTTTACCTTAGAATTGGTGAATTACCTTACACTTACTGGTATTCAGTGAAGACTTCTGTACAAACAGCTATATTTTTACATAACATTTTACTGTTTGACTGTGTGCAGTGCATAAATTTACACTCAGAATTACATAATATTCTTAGATTTATCAAAATTTAAAAAAATTATGATTGTACCCTTAACCTTGTTTTCATATGGGAAATACTTTTGATTTAAGCATCTACCAAAATCTTAGTATTTTATTACTTAAGAGAATGCTCAAGTAAATGCAAGGTTGACATAAAAAGCACTAACATATGAGCTCATTTTATGACAGATATGTTAGAAATTACAGTCATAGATTCAGATTTTTAAACTGGTTTTATAGAAATACAGTGTAATTTTTAAAATCTAATTCCAGGAAAACATTGGTGCTAACTTTCCAAGGCCAGTACTACAGTTACTGTAGCTATATGTAGGTGCTTCGACTACACGTACATCGAAACAAAAAGCCAGTACCTCGCTGAAGGGATTTATTGCATTTAGTTTGAGGCCAGTATTTCTTAGAGCAGCTGAAGCGACACTAAAACAGATTTAACAGATTCTCATTATTTTTATTAATATACATGTAAGTATTTACTGTATTATATTGAGAATTTTTGTAAATCTGTAGTTGTATTTATAAACTCAGCATCTGCACCATATTTCCATATTACCTAGTGCAGACCATGTCATTTCTCTCCATATTTTCTGTCATGCTTGCTCAGACAAAAATAAAAAATTGCCACAGTTTGGCTACTAGCTGAGGCAGTTGTTCAAACCAGAAGTGTGCTCTGGACAAAATATAGCACTGCCCCAGTTTTCCCCCATCTTTTCCTAACATAGTGTTTATAACTATGGGATTGATTATAAATAAATTAATGTGACATAGAAGTTGGCATTTTTGCTTGGTCTTGGATGGGAAGTTTTTAGATAATGTTATACAAGCCACTGTCATCATGAATGTAAGGTCACATCTGTGATATTCTTGTTATCAGTCAGAACGCTAACGCACTACAACATCCAAGGGAGTAACATTGGTAATACTTAAGATACTGTTTACACTAGATAATTGAGATAAAATGTGACCTAGTTAAAGAAATATAAATTATTCTCATTGTTAAGATTTACCAGCATCTGGTTTATCTGAAATAAAGTGAGGATTTTACATGTTGCTTGAAATTAGGCCCTTAATGTACTGATAACAGATCTTATTAAAAGCATGTGTCAAAAATATGGCAACAGGTAATCAACTTTGGTAAATACTTCATTTATCCATTTCCCAAAACAGTTTTAACTTAAAACTGATGTGAACAGACCTCACATCAGTTGACATGTCCCACAGTTGACATGACAACTCCACTAAAGTTTTAACTTATAACTGATGTGAACAGACATCAGTTGTAATGCTGCACATGATAAGATAACCCCACCTTGATAAGTTTGGGTAAACAGCAGTCAGACGAGTGGCACACAAGTTACTGACCTCGAAGTAAAGGAGATACTATATGTTCATTTTGGAAAATTTACCGACCCCCAGATAGCTGTTTTCTTGGAAGTGTGTGATAGGGAGACTGAACTTACTACAGTTGTACTACTTTACTACTCCATTGATTCACAACTGAGGTCTGTGGTGGTGTGTATTTATTAAAATAATTTTGGAATTTTTTTATGTATAAATTATACTAGTAAACATTTTTTATTGAAGGAGGTGGGGTGACATGTCTGATAAAGAAATTTAATAGTAATAAGATGCTTTTGTCAAGAATCTTGTCTTCAAGTAGGAGTTTGAATTGAGATTTATATCCAAACAAATTATTTCTTAGTGGTATAAGGACATAATATTTAACAAGTAAAGAGAGTTTTGTCATAAATTAAGATTAAGGACCAGAGTTTGCTGGGTTAAAAGCGTTTCATTAGCTGCATAAAAGCACAAGGATCACATGTATAAATAAAACCCATTTAATATGATGCTAGTTTTTCCTTAAAGCTAACATTTACACTAATAGATATAAATAAGGTTTTTCTCCATTTTTTTTTTTTCAGATTTTTTATAACTTTGTTTTCAAGTTAATATGAGTGGTTCTGACTCAGACATGCCAGGCCTAGTGGACGCATCGGACAGTGAGGAGGAGAGCCTGAGACACAAGGCCAGATCCAATGGTCAGTTTTCACTGTTCAGCTTCATTCAGGACACGATTATATTAAACCGGGGCCTGTGTCATGAAATAATTCTGACATTTTGGGCTTAGACTGCATTCCCACAGATTTTAGATCTATCTATCCCCGTGGGGAGTCTCACTAGATTGTTGTCAGCTTAGCCGGCTTAAATGTCTGTCTCGCCTACTAAAAGCTGTAAGGGGATAATTAACTTTCGTGCACGCTCAGCTGACAGCAATTTAGCGTGAACCCCCAGGGAGTTAGGTCAATCCAGATGGATTGATCTAAATCTGTGGGAACCCAGTCTTAGTCTAGACTGCTAATTGTGGATAGCTGACTATGAAAAAGCTGACTCTGTGATATTGGTCTTAGAGCATTTTTAAATTATGAATGATTGATTTCTTGTTTGGTTAAAAAATTTCAAAAAAATATTTTTTGCATGTTTTCATATCCAGAATTAGTTTTCTATAACTTTATTGAATAATGTGAGAGTGTATTTATTTCTTAATTTGCTATTTTTGATGGGCAAGAGAAGAAAAAAGTCAAAAGC
Organism: Lingula anatina; assembly: GCF_051362555.1. Classification (NCBI taxonomy): domain Eukaryota; kingdom Metazoa; phylum Brachiopoda; class Lingulata; order Lingulida; family Lingulidae; genus Lingula; species Lingula anatina. The sequence goes on along the minus strand of NC_141773.1, from coordinate 18,634,238 downwards.
ACAGTTATTTATGATTCAAGAATAATAGACGATTAGGAAAAGAAAATGAATTTAAAAAAAAGGTATATATTTAGCATGTCTTCAGCAACTTTTGCAGTGTTTTGATTTTTCTTGATTTATAGAAGAGGCAGCAAAAATGTGGTTCAAGAGGTTAATGAAAGGCAAGAATGCAGAGAAGCAAGAGCGGGTGGTGAAGGTTTACATGCTGAGCCCTTTCTTGTTTGGGCAAAAATTCCATCAACCAGAAAAATGGCTGAACTGGGCCAAGTGTGCAGGTGAGCCTGATTTGTAAAATAAGATTATTAACCATTGACCATAACAGATGAAATATTTCATAACCATTTTGATATATTGAAATATGCTATCATGATTTTTGCTTTTCAAGATGTCTAATGCTGTGCTGTGTTTTCTTAGTTATAATAGTAGTATTGTTTTCCTCTACCAGGACTGTTGCTCAGTTCGTGTTATACAGAGGCAAGGGTAGAGGCATTACAGCAAGAGGAGATGGAAAATATTGAGTTGCTGGAGAAAGTGTTTGATGTCCTTATTTCCCATTTGGTGAGTGACCATATTTTTGTGTTGAGATAGGGCAAAAATGTCTGTTTTTTTAGCAGAGTGTCAGGGGAAAAATGTCTGGGTTTTTTTTTAGCAGAGTGTCATGTTACAGGCACAACAGGCAGACCCGGCTTAGCTGGTAATCTGAAAGGAATTAAGCTCACCTTAGAGGCATTTGATTTACCATAAATGTGGTGGTTGGTGGAACAAAAGAGGGATTAGATGTGCTGCCTATGGTGAGGTTATCATAATAAGACATTATTACCCTCAGTTTAACATGGTGGCATAGGGTGGGACAACAGAGGGAATAGATTGGCTCTCTGTGGTAAGCTATATGGACCAGTGAGAAATGCTCATTGCAATTACGAGTCAGACTGAGATTGGTTGTATCTAGATAGGTCCACCCAATGTGAACAGCGATATGAAAAGAAATTATTTTTATTTATCGTCTTAACTGCTAGTGAACATTTTTCAGGGAATGCAATTTGTAACCTTTCCTGGTTTTCATTGGATGGTTCTCTTCATCACATAGGCAGAGAGATTGTTTCAGAAGGATCTGGCCATTTTGTTTGTTTTTCATTATTTCTTGCAATATAAAACTCACTAATAATTTGTGTCCTGTCTTGCAGAAGGATGCCTCCTGCCTGTGTGTCATAATGAACCTGGTGGAGACATGTGACAAGGTGGACATGTGGGAGAAAGCTGTTAAAGCATACGACAAGTTCATTGATAACCAGAGCATGTTCAAGACCATTAAGTAAGCTCTGTCTGCATGTTCGTGTTGGGGGGTGGGGGTGGGGGGCATGACCTCACTCATTATTTGATGTGCAGTCATCTTGAGAGAGCTCAAAGACATTTTGAAGGGCTTAATTAATTAACCTGGGGTAGCGCTAACACTTGCCAATTTAGCCAAATGCTAAAACTAACATAAATTGGCTAAACAAAATGGGCTTGATTTGACTTGTTTTAGTCAAATTATAACCATTTGGATAACAAATTGACAAAAAAGTGGTGATTTGGCTAAGCGAAAAAAGTTGCTAGCGCTACCCCTTTCTAATTTGTAATAAATATTCTGGTCTTTTCTGTTCTTAGAAGTGTACTCTGTCATTTTATCTGATGTTATCTTTCAGGAAAGAATTACCAGGCAGAAACCGAAAAGTCAAGTTCAGTTTCCTTTTTGCATGCCGTCAGTGTAAGTCCTACTGCTAGTCCCAGTATCACCAAAGAAAGATTGACTTAATTGTGCCGACAGAGTTTAAAACCATGAAGCAGGGAAATTTGATAACTTGCATTTGCATAATCTTCACATCCGGTCTAGTACATATAGAGTAGAACCAAGAGTGAAAGTATGAGAAATTTACACTTTCGGTAGCAAACTACTTAAATATAATTATGAGGCCCCAGCTCATGATACATTAAAAATGCACCTATAAGCCACTTTATTTTCACTCTAAATTCAGAGTGAATGAGTTTTCTTGAAATTATTTTAGATGATTTACATATTGGTTTTAGACTCGAATCATGTTGTGAATCTAACCTTCCTGGGTAAAGATATGTTGGAGAAATTTGACGAGGAATACAGAGCTGATGAAAAGGTATGATTATTTAATTGCATGAGTTTTTTTTTTTTTTCTAATGTGTATATATTTGGTTTGCATCCAAGGAAATATATATTTAAATTTGTTGTATTCATTCTTTAGAAAAGCTCCATGCTTTGTAAATGAACAAAATGAAATTTGGAGGAAAACACATTTAGTCATCCAATTTTGATTATTACTTTTTGCCCCGCTAGCTCATGTATGTGAATTGCATTTTGGTTAGTTTGAAAATATCGTAAAGTTTGCGGAATTAAATGCGTCAGTCCAGGGATTAACAATTTAAGTAATTATTATTTTATTAATTTCTTTTTTGTAGAAAAGCAAAGATACTAAAAATCTTGGTAATTTAGCTTTCTCCATGGGCAAATTCAAGGGTGCAATTGCACATTACACCAAAGGTATAGCAATCAGGTGAGGACATGATTACCTTTTTTTATAATCAACAGAATGTGCAGCACATTACTTATATTGCTTTAATAAAATTTTTAAAAATTGTGTATTCACTTTGATAGTCAAAATTTGCACAAACTTATTATAAAACTGGTGTAAATTTTTCAATCTGAATTCTTGAAGGAAAATCTATGTGTTGTCAAATGATATCTCAACAATGGCTTCATGGAGTGCATTGTTATCATGAGGGGATTCCCCTTAATGTGGAAATTCCAAATGGCTATTTGTGAACTCTTGTGGTGCCCTACTTGTCCTTAGTCAATGGATTATATCATTATATCTATTTAAGTGTTTATTTTAAGAGAGATAAAAGGTTCCACGTGCCATTGTACATGTTATAGACCTCCAAAATAGAGAGAGAGAGAGAGAGAACAGACATGGGGAAACTACCTGTTCCTGGGGTCATGATTGCTTAAAACTAAAGAGGATATTCAAAATGTTTGATATTGCAGACAGTTCCTCTGGGCTGGCAAGGTTTAAATAAAAATATAATACATAATATTAAATGAGTCAAGATATAAGCAAGATATAAAACTATATTTCATACATACAGTGACATAATGTTTGGTTGCTATTCTAGCCCCTACAGTCACATTTTATATGGAAACCGTGCTCAAGCCTATCTCAAGACTCAACAATATAGGTAAGCGTCTTTTCAGCTTTTTTTTTTTTTTTGTTCATGCCTGCAATAGCAGTTTCTTCTAAACATGTCGTTCCTCTGTCAGCTGTTTAATATTAAACATCTTGAAACTTAAAATGTTCAATGTATTCCTGAATGCTTCATTGTTTGATGAAAGCATTGTTTTTGAAATGGCAAGGTTTTAGCTGTAGTAGGGCTCAGTTTTGATTTTATAGTGACTCTAGATTAAATTCCATTTGTACACACGGTATACCTACATGTCTTGTAATATTTATCACATTCATCTAATATTTTAGAATATATTAAAATATATAGGTGGGAAATAGAAGTGAGTGCTCTTAAAAGTTTATGTACTCAATGTAAATTGAAAGGGGAGTTTATTAAAAAATGTGTTTAGATTTTTTTAGTGAATCGGCATTCATAAATAAATGTATAATGCAAACACTAAACTCATACTACTGCCATGCACACTTACACATATGAAGATGCACATAATAAATTGATATTTTGTGTTGCAGCACATGAGCACATAAGAGACCAATATTATGAATAATACAGAAAAATTTGATTGAATGAATTGCATGTGTTATTCATTGTTTATTTATATAATAAGTAGAAGAGTGTATTAACATCTGATGTCACAGAATGATGTACATATAGAGGATTGATAATTAAAATCATGCTACTGGTAATTATGTGAGTTTAACTTCAAGTTACAAGTTATACGTAGGTCATGCTCAAGTAAAAGTCTGAATTCAAATGGTAATTTGAAAAGAAATATGAAAAATTGTTATACATTTTAATTGCTCATCAGTTTCATCAAATGTAAAAATAAATTGACGTGATTGGTGAGAAAAATTGATGGCGCCATGCTCCCTTCCTGTTTTCCGTCTTCCCAGCATGCTGAAGAGAAAGTTTACCCATTTTTTACACCAATAAATGTGACAACAGGATTAATTAATGCTTTCTCCTGCTACTAGACAAGCACACATCGAATGTTTTTGATTCAGTTATTAGCCCTAATTGACCTCAACTTGACTGATAAGTTATATTCTGTACTGTGTGTTGTTTATATTTAATTTTTTTCTGTTATATCATATATGTACAAAGTACACTATCAGGAAAAAGATGCTGTATTGGAAAGATTATTTTTCACAGTGTGAATGTCAGGGGCTTTTAAGTCGTGACTGTTAAAGGATAAATGGAGAAGAACTATCCTTAAATTCACATGCCTGTTGCACCACAGCAACGCCTGAATGCCCAAACCAGTCTTATATATAATTTTATTATTCAGAGATAATCAAGGTTTAGCAAAGTAATAATAATTGTAAGTCGGTGTTAAACGCGCATTTTATATTTTCTTACAGTAATTAGCAGTGCCCACCATAGTATTATGTTTGCATGCCTTACACAAATCAGTAAATGTTAATTCTTCTATCATTTACATCATCATAAAAATTACATATTTTTGCTTGAATTTTTTTTTTTTTTTTTTCTTAAATAAAAGGAATGCAGTCTCAGATTTTCTAAGAGGGTTTAGTTATGCTGCCCAATAATTTTGAGAGATTTTTCCAGGTAGTACAATTATATGTCCGTTACAATTATTTCAATAATAACAAAAATAATTCAGGGGGTGGGGGTGTTACAGTTATGAGTTATAAATTGAATCTTGCCCTTCATTGTGACTTTTTAAAAACTTTATATGAAATATAAAGTCAAATCACAATTAGTATATTTCTGATAATACTAGCTCTACCCCAGCCTTCCTTCAGAGAGTTGCAGTGTAGTATTTTAATTTTTTATCAAGCCCAAGGAGGTTCAAAGCATATTCCACAGCCTTCAACTCCTTGTTTACAACTTAAAAGACACAGTGACCTAGTTTTGAAAGAGTCAAAACTAACCTGCAGATGCAGGGCTAGCTCAGCGCAGATGCGCTAGTTTCTGTCACTGACGACAAGGTCTTTGAAAGTTTGAGCATTTTAGTACACCCTTATTGTATGCACTTCTCCTATTATGATGCACCAGATATTGAGAGATAAAGCCAGGTTAGGAAAAATGTTTTGCATTCTAATATTAGGCTGAAAATACAGTGTGTTTATTGCTGTTGTAGTGCGTCCATGATCCAGTCTCACGACACATCACCTCAGCCTAAGAAAACAAAATAAATGGCCTTGACAACTTTGATTTAGAAAGTAGCAATAACAGTGTTACTGTCATCTGTACCATGCAATACATGATTGTATGATGTCATTGTTGATGTTTTGTTCTGTAAGGAGGGTGTGTGAGGGTGATATTTGTGGCAGGGTGAGGAGATACAATAGATTGCACTGGTGGAACGGATGTCATGAATTCTGTCGGGGGGCGGGGGGGGGGGTGTTATCTTAGATAGCCTACTAGTACTGAGAGGGGATGAAAAGTCAGCCACATCCTACCACAGAAAGAAAGAAATCAGCATGTATGAGTATGAATATATAGTTAATATATTTATGGTCCAGATTTATAAATAGCATCAACTCAGCTTTGATATATGTGGACAGGTGTTGCTTTGAATTTGCCATAGACTTGTTTCTTTGAATGAATGTGATGCTGAGATGGAAAATAAATGAGGCATTTGGAGTACTTCAATTCATGACCTAGATTTTGTTTAAGTACCTTTTCCAGTTGTGTAATTATTATTTACTTATAAGACTCATAGATGTCAGATTGGCAAAATTAATTACTTTATTCTCATTTATATTTTTTCTTTGCCATTAATTAAATTTATTATTATTATTTATTTTATTTTACTTTTTTTTTTTTTGAAAAACAAATCCCCTCTGAAAATATTTACAAAGTTGTCACTTAGACTTGCTGATCAGTATCCCTTATTTTTTGTTTGATCCAGGGAAGCTTTAAGCGATAGCAAAAGAGCCAGGATTTTAAAACCAGAATGGCCAAAGGTATGGACAGTATATAATCACAGTGACTATAATGGTAGTTTTCTTCAGTCAGATTCTAATATCAGAGATATTGCTCACTAATATAATGGTGTTTGTAAAGTCACATTCTCTGTTAAGAAGAAGGGCTACAGTGTTGATATAGCTGCTACCTGGTGTGTGTAGATTATGTTTCATATAAATAGAGGCAGCTAGACGTTGAGTACTCTCAACAGGCAAAGGCTACATCAACAACTGTAACCTCATTTTGATGATATAGTAATAGATATTTTGTAAAACTACTTTAAGCATGCATTGTGAAATAGCAATCAGAATGACTATACTACTACTAATAATAATGTTAATTGGCAACTAAAGGTGGATGTTACATGTTAAATTACAGTAAAATGGTTATTCTATGAAAAACATATAAGACATGAAAAAAATTTAATACATTTTAAAAGACATTTTAAAGACATTTTCATTTTCAAGAACTGCATTAAAAGTGAATTTTTGGATGTGTTTGGTTAAATCGTAAAATTACTGAAAAATTGACAATGCCCAGGGTATAAAATCCCAGAGAAGTTCCTTGTCAAAGAAAAGTCATAATTGATATTATAATTCTGCTGTAGATGTACAGTAAACATCAATGTAATAAATACCCCAGAATCCCTGTTTTATCCATGCTACCATGGTGATGAATGTAATGATATTTAAGTTTCCTCTCCCAATGTCAGGGTCACTACCGCTATGCCCAGTCGCTGTACGAGATGAATTTCAAAGACAAGGCCAAGGAGGCAAACACCCATGCCCTGACCATGTGTAAGAGTTTAGGAGCGCCCGAGGCTGACATTAAAGATTTAGAGACACAGCAAGAGCGCTTTAACAATCCCACTGTTGAGTTAAAAGACACAGGTAATATTCTTCTGTTTTTTCTTCTGTTTTAAAGATTAAGTAAAATTTTTTTTAAAATTATTTTTAATGATGGCTTGATGTTGTTTTCAAGGTGGATAAAAAAGCGAAATTGAAAACTTCAAAAGAAATATAGTTTGTTGTGTGTAATGTAATGTTCAAGATAGGAAATATCTTGCAAGTTTTTTTCTAAGAGTTGCTAATTTGTTGCAAGTATGTTATCTGTTTGAATAAAGAACATCATAGCGATTTAAAAGTTTATTTATTCATTTTTTTTTTACTTTTTTAATGTTTATAATATTATTCAGATGTTCAGAAAAAAGAAGAAGATGGCAATGACAGGTAGGAATATGTAACTGATAAAACCATAAAAGGACATATCAGATTTATGTTAAATTATTTAATTTTCAGTATGAAAGTCTCAGGGTTACTCATATGGGCATGGAAATAGACAGAAATGCATCAAAAAAGAAACTATTTTTTATTTGACCAGTACATATATACAGTTGAATTTGTAGTTGTGGTCACTCAGCTACTATGAGTTAATTATTTGAAAAACCCAGATATTTGAAGCAAAGGTTCACTTTTTAGACAGAACAGTATGTATGTATGTTTGTCTGTATCTGTCCATGTATTCATTCGGTCAGAATGTTTGTTCAAATTCAAATTGCCTTACTTAGCAGTGAGATTAATATCCTGTTTTCATTCAGCGAGAGTGATGTCCCTGACCTGACAGACCCGTCCTCTGGGGAGGAGTATTCCTCGGACTCTGAGACAGACGAGCTGCCGCCTGCCCTGGTCAGTCTGACCACTTCAGATGACTCACTCAGTGAAGGGTCAGCTGACGATGGCGAACAGGTGATTGTCTAATGTGGATTGTGATAATTTTTTTTCATTTCAGTATAACTAGTGATTGTGACTTTATACATGAAACTGTATTGTGTTCTTGTTTTATCTAATCCAAAGTGCATGTTTTACCCTCCCCCCCCCCAAAAAAAAAAAAAAAATATATATATATATATATATATATATATATATATATAAATGAAAGAAAAAACATAAAGCAGTTGCACATTTTCATCTTTTTCTTTGATATTAAGTTCAGAAATTTGGGGAGTTTTATAGGCTGGGAGAAAATAAGTTTATTTTAAGATACAGAAAAAACATTTGAAAATAAGCGAACTTTACAAGATTGTATACTGCTATGGCCAAATACTTAGCGAAAAAGATGCCTCATACAAAAACTACAATATGCACTTTTTTTGGGCAGAAATGGCCTAGACAGAGTTGCATTCAATGTCTTGTTCCTCATTTCAGTCTGATGCACCAGAGTTGGTGTCTGAGGAAGAGGATGACCCTGAGACCAAAGAGTACATTGAAAAAGTAAAGCAGAGATGTCTTAACTACAAGCAGCCAAAAGAGCCAGAGATGTCTCAGAGCATTTTAGATGAGGTAAGGGGGCAGACAGGGGAAGGGGGGGGGGGGGGTCTCAGAGTGCTAGAGATGAGGTAAGGGGGGAGGTCAGGCAGGTTAACAGGAGGGGGGTCTCAGAGTAATAGAGATGAAGTAAGGGGGTGAGGTTAAAGGGGAGGGGGTGTCTCAGAGTGCTGGAGATAAAGTAAGGGGGTGGGGTTAAAGGGGGAGGGGGTGTCTCAGAGTGCTAGAGATAAAGTAAAGGGATGGGGTTAAAGGGGGAGGGGGAGCATTCTAGATGAGGTAAGGGGGCAGACAGGGGAAGGGGGGGGTCTCAGAGTGCTAGAGATGAGGTAAGGGGGGAGGTCAGGCAGGTTAACAGGAGGGGTGTCTCAGAGTAATAGAGATGAAGTAAGGGGGTGGGGTTAAAGGGGGAGGGGGTGTCTCCGAGCAATAGAGATAAAGTAAAGGGGTGGGGTTAAAGGGGGAGGGGGTGTCTCAGAGTAATAGAGATAAAGTAAGGGGGTGGGGTTAAAGGGGGAGGGGGTGTCTCAGAGTAATAGAGATAAAGTAAAGAGGTGGGGTTAAAGGGGGAGGGGGTGTCTCAGAGTAATAGAGATGAAGTAAGGGGGTGGGGTTAAAGGGGGAGGGGGTGTCTCAGAGTGCTATAGATGAGGCAAGGGGGAGGTTGGTCAGGGTTAACGGGGGGGGGGGGGGGTAGAGTGCTGTGGATGAGGTAAGGAGGTGCTCAGTGCTGGGGTTCACAAAACAATTGTAGACCAGTGAATCTTGACTTTAAGATCTAAAATTTTGGTCTCCACCAATTAAGAATACATAAATCCATAATACTCCACTAAAATAAGGAAAATGTTAGTTTAAAAGTATTTATTTCTTTATTTTTGGATTTATTTATTTTGTGAAACAAAGTCATTACTTCATACATTCTCAGGATAAAGCTAGAAGAGAAGAAGAGAGGAAGAAGAAAGAGAAAAAGAAGAAGAAAAAGGAAGAAGAGCAGAAGAAAAAGGAAGAATCCAGAAGGAAGAAAAGGACCAAGAGAGGGGACAAGAACAAGACTGAAAACCAGGTAAAAATATAGATTTAGGTTTAAAGGCGACATTATAAAACTTCAGATGGAACCAATTTTACTTTTAACTATTACTTATACATATGGCACTGGTGATGAAAGTGGGTTATTTTTCATTATCTTTTTGTAACCTATTCTAAAAACTTTCTGCATGTACCATACCTTTACCTGTAAGTAAGATAGCCACGAAAAAAAAATTGGAGCAGAAATGGCTATTGACTGAACTCTCTAACTTATCACCAGGAAGTAATGAAATGTTTATTATGTCCTTTAAGGATGGAGCAAATCCCCCTATGCAGCAGCCACCAAAATCGCCAGAAGATGTGCTTCGAGATGATTTTCAGTTTCTACAGAAGCAAGGCACCACTGCCCTGATGGACGAAAGAAGTCGCCACGCCCTCCACGACTTTCAGAAATGTTTGGAGATGGTGCATGACCATGGGTCAAAGGTACTCACAATTTGATAAATATCTAACATTTTTTTAATGTTTTCATTAACCTGGTAAGATTCCTTGTACAAAAAGATGGGCTATTACCATTAGGAAGAGTAATTTGCTGTCACTGTTTCATACAGTGTAGATAGGAAACTTATTTTTGAATAGGTCTTGTTCATGGCTGGTTAGTAATGCAGCCAATATCATTTTAAAGTGAGACCTGCTTTAATTTATAAATTATCTGGATTTTGCTTTTGATTTGTTTGAGTTAAGAAATGTTTTTCTGCTACCCACGTTTGCAATAATGAGTTGTCTATGAGTGTTTTCTATTTTAAAAGCTATCATAAAATGTGAACATCGAAGAAGATAATCACAGTATACTTTTAAATATATGGAACTTTCAGACATTTTTACTGGAAGAAATAGATTTGGCCTTGTTGAAGTACAGTTATGCCACAGCGTGTATAGAAACAGGCACATACAAGGTGAGCATACTGTTGTGTAAGCAAAGTTTTTTTAATAAGTGTAATCTTTATTTATATATTGCGATGGGAAGTTTGACATTAAAAAAATTTTTTTTAGGGCCGAGTTCAAAAATTAAGGGAACTGTCAAAGTCTATGTTATTTCTGTACTGTTTTTGAACTTGTAATTTTGATAAACTTACTGAACTTAAACTATATTTCATTTTTTCTGTACGTTGATTTAACAGAAAAAAATTAAAGAGATTGTAAGGATTTGTAAAAGAGAGGTGGGGGGGGGGGTTTTGCTAAATGGGCACTTGCACTTCAGCAGTTCTGCAATAGCTACAGTAGCTGATTATAATGTTTATAATAAGGTCTCAAAAGTCCCAATTTTCTTAAACCACAACTTCAGAATGTATGAAAATGATATGCATAATTCATAGTTGTGGAATAGTTTTGAATGGAATTAAATCCCTATGGTTTTTTCAAGTGAAGCTGTGTAACAGTTGTGGCTTACCTAAGGAAATTAGCACTTCATAGCAAATACTCCTATGTATAACCTTAAGTATGAAAAAGTCTTGCCCAGGTCCCAGACTCTGGCACTGCAGAGAGGTTTATACAGGAAAAGACAGATTGCAAAAATTATAAAATATTTTCTTCCTGAGGTTATAATAATTACCAGTCACAAAAAAGGAAATGTGACTTTTATCACCAGCTGGTGTTGTGTTTTTTTGTGTATTCCAGGAGATCTTAGAAGGGATAGACATGTATAACAGCATTCTCAAGGACCACCCCAGTTGTAGGTTTGTTTTGGCATACCTTGGTTTGGGAAAGGCACACATCAAACTCAACAGGTGAGGAGACTTTGTGAAACACAGGTTCTGGTGTTTTATAATTTTTTTTTTAAATAAAAAATTGGGAAAATTAAGTGATGGCTGTTGAGTGGGCGAAAATGGTAGTTGGTATCATATCCTGTTAATAAAGGTTTATGCATATCTATGAAGTTCAACCTTATTTATTGTACCACCAGCGTTAGCGCTGGCGGTACACATGGTTTCGGTCTCGTCCGGATCGTTCCGCCGGCTCCGCCGGCTCCGCCGGCTCCGCCGGCTCCGCCGGACGGCTACCGTTACCGCTTCTCCTCCTAGACGGTAAGGCCCCCCATACCCATCTCATGGATTTAGGTCACCTATAATCTCAACTCGTTCCACGTAAAATTTGGGCTTTGTCGGTATTGGGGTCTGGGTGTGGCACTCATTGCAATGCACCCTTGTCCAAAAATGGCAAAATTAAATGCTAATTATCTACCCTACGGAAGGAGTTACGGGAAAAATTTCTACAGACGGCTTTCCAAAAGTCATATGTGTAGATTTCAAATATACCCTCGGATTTGACCTTTGACCTTTACTTCAAGGTCAAATGGGCCAAAATTTTCAAAAAAATGAAATTTTTTACGAAAAAAAAATTTTTTGCCCTGTTATTCAGACACCACACAGACTTAACCAATAATATTATTGGAAAGTGTTACCCTTCAGGTCATCTTTCATCTCCGTGAATTTGGGGTCAATCGGTGCATTTTCACAGGAGTAGCGGCCATAAGATACCGAAACTGAAAACTGTCTCTAATTCGGGAACCGTTAATGCTAGAGACCCATTCTTTTTTGCATTTTGTAGAGCATGTAAAGCCCAACACTGGAGGTGGTCTCGGTTTTTTTGTATTCCATACGGTTTTCGAGTTACGCTGTATCAAAAAGTACATATTGGTGGTGAAAGGAAAATGTACGGAAGCCCACTGGTGCCATATGTAGAAAAAAAATTATCTCGAAATTTCGAGATACTATTTTGAAATTTGAACAAAAAAATTTACCACCAGCGTTAGCGCTGGCGGTACACATGGTTTCGGTCCCGTCCGGTCCGTTCCGCCGGCTCCGCCGCCATGTTACCGTTACCGCTTCTCCTCCTAGACGGTAAGGGCCCCCGTACCCATCTCATGGATTTAGGTCACCTATAATCTCAACTCGTTCCACGTAAAATTTGGGCTTTGTCGGTATTGGGGTCTGGGTGTGGCACTCATTGCAATGCACCCTTGTCTAAAAATGGCAAAATTAAATGCTAATTATCTACCCTACAGAAGGAGTTACGGGAAAAATTTCTATAGACGGCTTTCCAAAAGTCATATGTGTAGATTTCAAATATACCCTCGGATTTGACCTTTGACCTTTACTTCAAGGTCAAATGGGTCAAAATTTTCAAAAAAATGAAATTTTTTACGAAAAAAAAATTTTTTGCCCTGTTATTCAGACGCCACACAGACTTAACCAATAATATTATTGGAAAGTGTTACCCTTCAGGTCATCTTTCATCTCCGTGAATTTGGGGTCAATCGGTGCATTTTCACAGGAGTAGTGGCCATAAGATACCGAAACTGAAAACTGTCTCTAATTCGGGAACCGTTAATGCTAGAGACCCATTCTTTTTTGCATTTTGTAGAGCATGTAAAGCCCAACACTGGAGGTGGTCTCGGTTTTTTTGTATTCCATACGGTTTTCGAGTTACGCTGTATCAGAAAGTACATATTGGTGGTGAAAGGAAAATGTACGGAAGCCGACTGGTGCCATATGTAGAAAAAAAAATTATCTCGAAATTTCGAGATACTATTTTGAAATTTGAACAAAAAAAATTTTTATCTCGAAATTTCGAGATAGCATTTTGAAATTTGAACAAAAAAAAAATTATCTCGAAATTTCGAGATAGCATTTTGATATTTGAGCAAAAAAATTTATCTCGAAATTTCGAGATAGTATTTTGAAATTTGAACAAAAAAAATGCTATCTCGAAATTTCGAGATAATTTTTTTTTTCAACATATGGCACCAGTCGGCTTCCGTAAAAATGTGCAGTACGGTAATGGATAATAAATTTTGAACTCCGGAAAAATAAAACATAATGCTTGGCAAAGCAGACAACTTGTGGTCAAAAATGACATTATTTTATCAAATTTAAACTTCTGCAACTTCAGAGAACCTCCCATTTCAAGAACTTTGACCAAAATGACCTTTTCTTTATTTTAATTAATTTTTTCTGTAGGAAATTTATGGCACATTATGGTAACTCCAAAATTATAACATTTAGTCCCTTATATCTCCAAAACTGGCAGAGATAGGTCCATAGTTACTATTGAAGTTGAATAGGAAGTCATATACTGGCAATCTTACTGTGACCTTGACATTGACCTTTGACCTACTTTTCACCATGAACTGAACTTTGCAAATTTTGCTTCCCTTTTATCTCCAAAACTGGCAGAGATAGGTCCATAGTTACTATTGAAGTTGAATAGGAAGTCATATACTGGCAATCTTACTGTGACCTTGAAATTGACCTTTGACCTACTTATCACCATGAACTGAACTTTGCAAATTTTGCTTCCCTTTTATCTCCAAAACTGGCAGAGATAGGTCCATAGTTACTATTGAACTTGAATAGGAAGTCATATACTGGCAATTTTACTGTGACCTTGAAATTGACCTTTGACCTACTTTTCACCTTGAACTGAACTTTGCAAAATTTGCTTCCCTTTTATCTCCAAAACTGGCAGAGATAGGTCCATAGTTACTATTGAACTTGCATAGGAAGTCATATACTGGCAATTTTACTGTGACCTTGAAATTGACCTTTGACCTTCTTTTCACCATGAACTGAACTTTGCAAATTTTGCTTCCCTTTTATCTCCAAAACTGGCAGAGATAGGTCCATAGTTACTATTGAAGTTGAATAGGAAGTCATATACTGGCAATCTAAATGTGACCTTGAAATTGACCTTTGACCTACTTTTCACCATGAACTGAACTTTGCAAATTTTGCTTCCCTTTTATCTCCAAAACTGGCAGAGATAGGTCCATAGTTACTATTGAAGTTGAATAGGAAGTCATATACTGGCAATCTTACTGTGACCTTGAAATTGACCTTTGACCTACTTATCACCATGAACTGAACTTTGCAAATTTTGCTTCCCTTTTATCTCCAAAACTGGCAGAGATAGGTCCATAGTTACTATTGAACTTGAATAGGAAGTCATATACTGGCAATTTTACTGTGACCTTGAAATTGACCTTTGACCTACTTTTCACCTTGAACTGAACTTTGCAAAATTTGCTTCCCTTTTATCTCCAAAACTGGCAGAGATAGGTCCATAGTTACTATTGAACTTGCATAGGAAGTCATATACTGGCAATTTTACTGTGTCCTTGAAATTGACCTTTGACCTTCTTTTCACCATGAACTGAACTTTGCAAATTTTGCTTCCCTTTTATCTCCAAAACTGGCAGAGATAGGTCCATAGTTACTATTGAAGTTGAATAGGAAGTCATATACTGGCAATCTAAATGTGACCTTGAAATTGACCTTTGACATACTTTTCACCATGAACTGAACTTTGCAAATTTTGCTTCCCTTTTATCTCCAAAACTGGCAGAGATAGGTCCATAGTTACTATTGAAGTTGAATAGGAAGTCATATACTGGCAATCTTACTGTGACCTTGAAATTGACCTTTGACCTACTTTTCACCATGAACTGAACTTTGCAAATTTTGCTTCCCTTTTATCTCCAAAACTGGCAGAGATAGGTCCATAGTTACTATTGAAGTTGGATAGGAAGTCATATACTGGCAATTTACTGTGACCTTGAAAATGACCTTTGACCTACCTTACAATGAACTTAACTTTGATTGCACCATTTTTAGTTATATATATTTTTTGCATATTTTGAAAATTCTTGTTGATTGCATTTTTACAGCTTGTCAAGCACAAGACTGGTGGCTGCACCCCTTATTTTGTGTATGTGGGGGTCTATACGAATGCGCTTGCTCCAGCTGGTGGTACAATATTCGGAGGCGGTATCGCCTCTCTGATCCTCTAGTTTATTTATTTATTTATTTATTTATTTATTTATTTTGCTTGACAAAAATGAAAAAAAATCTTATTTATTCTAAGCTTATTGTGATTTTTACAAAGTTAAACCTTTAATAACAGTAAATCAGCCAAAGGTGGTGGTTTGATGTTGGTGGGGTGTAGAACTGCAGGCCAGTTGTCTCTGTATAAATGTTAACAAACCTTCCAATTAGTCCAAGTAGCTTATTCATTTGAGTTCATTCACATTTCAGGTATACTGAAGCCTTAGACCCACTGGGCAAGGGACTGGAAATGTCCACCAAGGTCTCAATGCAGAGTCTGACCTGGCCTGGGACCCCACTGAAGATTAACAACTCCAACAGAGCCAACATTCAGGTAAATAACTCACCTGTCAATAGAGTCAACATTCAGGTTAATACCTCACCTGTCAATAGAGCCAATATTCAGGTAAACAACTCACCTACCAACATTCAGGTAAACAACTCACCTGGCAATATTCAGGTAAACAACTCACCTGCCAACATTCAGGTAAACAACTCACCTGGCAACATTCAGGTAAACAATTCACCTGGCAACATTCAGGTAAACAACTCACCTGGCAACATTCAGGTAAACAGTGATTGCGAAAGCCGTCGGACCACGGCCATATGCCGGCAAAAGTTCTGTGGGCTGGAAAACCCTTTTAACTCATCGGCCCACATGTCCGACGGACTAAAGTCAGTTTCTTTAACAGACACCTCGCCTCATATTTGAATTTACCGTAAAGCTCTAAGTACGCACTATTCACAAGTAAAACTTTAACTTGCGCCATACTGGCGCGTTTTGTAATAAAGGTCTACGTACATTATGATGTCGCTTGAAGTGTGCGTAGCGATGGTGTGAGGGCTGACATGTGACCCGTTTCACGAAAAAATGTATCGAAACTGAAACAACTACAGGTCAATGAAAAACGTACTGCTCAAGACTCTGAAAACAGGCCGCTCAAACTGCTTACGACTGGCCACGCGCGGACCTCTGAGAACACCTAACTACACGTGCTAAGTAAACAAGTATGGCTTCCGTCGGACTGCATGTTGAGTAAACGATAAGTGAAATATTCATTTGCTTTTTAGATGGGTGCTCTTAACTAATTTTAACGGATATTTTAAGTCATATTGCGCCTTTAGCGGTGCTATATGTCAAAATGAGGGACAACATCATTTTCCATGCGGAAAATCCGCAATGGCACAGTCAGGGTGCAAAACTGTCCATTACAGTATATTCATCTAAACTTTAGTCTTAGATATTGAATAAAAATTCTTTTCAGACTCTGGCCCGTAGCCAGGGATGGTTCAGGGGCTTCGAAAGAACCGCCTCTTATGCTGACAAAAGGTCCACTCTTGGTAAAATTTGATCTAGGTACATGGCGTTTTTATGGAAAAAGACCCTCCCCCCCTTTTAAAATTGCTGGCTACGGGCCTGCTATGAGAGCAATAGCTTTATTTTACAATAAAAATGGGATTTGTCTACCTTTTCCATGTAGTGCAATTATTTGGCATAGTGCAATTATCAATTCTGAAGATTTTTCCATTAAGTACTGTACAATTTTTCAGACAGTATGTTTATTTTGGAAGATTTTTCCACACACTACAATTATTTAGGACTTCAGAGTAGTAGCATTAAGCCTTTTTTCATTGATTTTAATGATATAAAAAATATTGAAATACAATGAATTTTCTTTAAATAATTCACGGCACACATTTTTAAAAAATGGCACACTTTTTTTGACCAAGTGGGCCAAAATGGCCCGACCAGATTTTGACCCAGGACAATCCCTGCTAACAGACAAGCATTTTTCCAAGAGTGAAAATCTAAAAAAACGTTACAAAAGTTGGAAGCTCCACTTCTCTATGACTTATGTTTTAATTTAAGTCAAAAATTGGAATAAAATTTACAAAGGATACATGATCTTGTGTTAAAAGATTAGAAATTAAGATAGGCAACCCAGATGTAAAAAGGATAAAACTTAAATGCCAGAAAGCAACCAAAATGAAAGACGTTTAAACTTAAACCTTTAAACATCCTATTACATCTGGCCTGAAAATTAAAAAGCAACGATTTAAAATGCCAGACAATAATATTCATCAAAAATGAAGTGAAAATATACAGCTTGATTATTTTGTTGTGGGCCGGTAAAAAAAGGTGTGGGCTGACAAAATTAAATTTGCTCCAGCCCACATGTCTGGTAAGTTTTCAATCTCTTTCGCAATCACTGGGTAAACAACTCACCTGCCAACATTCAGGTAAACAACTCACCTGGCAACATTGGCCACTTTGTCACCAATGCTGGACTATACTCCATCAGGGTTTTTAATAATGATAATTATTATTATTATGATTATTATAAAGACCATATTGCTACACATCGTGAGAATTCAAAGTACATGGATTTCAGTTGTCTTGTTGGGACTAAAGGCCATTCCTTAATATGTACCATCACATAAGACAATGTGCAACCTGAATAATAAAAATCAGTAGTGGAGATGATGATGATGCTGATGACAAAATGATAATAATAATAGTGACAATAATATCTAAGTTAATAATTTTTGCAACTTTAAACAGATTGTACTATAGAATTTCTATAAATTAAAAGACTACTTAGAAGTGAATACCATAAGAATTCATAATTGTAATAATGATTGTAGGTTCTAGGTGAAATTATGTAAAAATTGAGAGTCATAGATATTGTCATTTATAGATAATAACCAAAAAGGTAAATTGCATTCTTACAAATGAAAAGTTGACAACAGTAATCAAAATCTGAAGACCTATTAGTTGTTCTGTTATAAAGCAATGCTTATATGCATTTTTCCCACTTAAACAGAATATGAATCTGTTAAAAATCCTTATTTCCCCCAAAATTAGGGTCCATTGTGCTTGTTAACTCATGGCCACTTATCTTTCAGGTTTGCAAGAGAAAATGTTGATAACATTTCAATTACTCCAATTAAGACAAAGAGAAACTTAATATTAGTCGAATATGTCAGCAAGCTAGACCAGCATTCTGCTTTGAGTTTTCTATTACTATATTAAGTTTTGATTTATATTTTCAGAAAGAGTTTGAGAACTTGATTCAGTTGTGCAGAAACCCCCCACAGCCAGATGCAATCTGTCGATACAAGAACTGTGATGATCACAAGATACACATCTATTTCTCCGATCCAGATTTTAAGGTAATTATTCAGTTTTTTTTGTATCAGCAGAAGTTCTTACAGATAATCTTCAAAATACAAGCAATTCAGAATGATGATAAAGCTATCATGATATATATATTTTTTATTTATTTAATTGATTTTTGATTTTTTTTCTCTATGCTTGAAATGAAAGGTCAGATGTTATTATTAGAACACCTACAATGTTCGATGTTTATAAGTCTGGCATGAGCTTTTTACACAACATCTTAGAGTTTTGAGATTTTTACTTGGAATCTTATTGGGCCTCCAGTGACCTTGGCCTTATGTGTTTGCATCAACCAGAGATAAAAAAGAAAAAACAAAAAACAAAGCTCTTTCTGTGAAATGATGCTTGCTTATATCTGTTTCATTTGTGCTTTATTTCTTGTCAAGTGTAAGACATACTCTCATATCAGCTGGTGGTACCTGTCTGGGAGGCGATCTCACCTCGTTGGTCTATTTTTAGTGCTTTAAGACAAGTGTCAGACAGACATACTTTCACATGGCTGGAAAATAATGTCTTTTAATGATATTCATTATTAAGGAATTGTGCAGGTCCTAATGTCTTGACTAGTCTCAGACATACGTCCACATGGCTGTAAAGTGGTGTTTCTTATGATATTCATTACTAAGGAATTGTGCAAGCTTTGTGTCTAGACAAGTCTCAGACAGACTTCCACATGGCTGGAAAGTTATGTTTTCTAATGATTTTCATTTCCAGGGAATTGTGCGGGCTTTATGTCTTGATAAGTGTCAGACAGACTTCCACATCAATTGTTGGAAGAGTCTTAAAACAGAATTGTCTCAGTCAGATAAGGTAGGTTATTAGTTTAGTAATTAATTTGTTAATTCCTCTGAAGCTCAAACACATTAGTTTGACTGATATTGTAATTGCTTTTCTAAGACAGTTTTGTGTACAGTGCTGTAGCAAATTTATGAATATATTCTTTGGTTTTCTTCGTCCACAAAAAAGACTTTTGCTTTTTACTTAAAGGTACATACGAACCGAGCATCGGTGGAGCATGGATTTCCAGTAACACATGTAAACCACTTCTGCTAGTTTCTTATGCGACTCAAATAAATTCCACATGCCAAGGGATAAACTGAATAGATCACTCGATCAGCCATGAAAGAGCTTTAGACTGCTCCTTTCTCTAAATTTTTGGTCGGAAATTTAACCTACTTTCATGACCTACTTTTCTGCCCCATTGACATACAGCATAGAATGCTAGCAGAAAAGTCCATTCAAACATCATTTTCGGGTAAAATCAAACAATGCATTTTGGTAATTCTCTTAGTTATACTAGAAACTATATGCTGGCATTTGGTCGGTTTTTGTGACAAATTGACTTTGTATACATCTTTAAAATGGAAAAGAGCAAAGGATGGGTATATAGATTAGTTTTCTAGTTCTTTGTATTGTGGGGAAAAAGAAAGAAAAAAGGAAGCATGTTGATATTTGACATCATCTGAATTCTTTGAATTTGTCAGTGTAATTGTATTATTACCTCCGCCAAGGAGGTTATGTTTTCACCCCTGTTTGTCTGTTTGCTTGTTTGTTTGTCTGTTTGTTTGTTTGTTTGTTTGTCATCAACATAACTCAAAACGTTATGGACCGATTTTGATGAAATTTTCAGGAACTGTCAGAAGTGGGCCAAGGAAGAGATGATTAGTTTTTGAAGGTGATCCGGATCAATAATCAATCAATAATCAATAATAATAAAAATTGCTGCCTTGGCGGAGGTCTGCGCTCTCAGAGTGCTTTTCTAGTTTTATTTATGTTTTTGCTCTCAGGATTTTATCAAGATGGCCTGTTTCACACCTGACTGTGAAGGGGTTTTGACTGAGGTACAGTTCTTTGATGAAGATGGACTTAAAAAGAAAGAAGTAAGTTTTGATGTAATTCATGGGTCTAAAAATGTAAATCCTTTCTTTACTAGAATTCTTCGTAATTTTTCACAGTTGGTTGTGAAAAAAGAATCATGACCAATGCACAGTATGGAGTGTTAATATTTATTAGCTAGAATTTAATGACTAGGTTTGACTGATAATTGGTAAAAGAACAGTGCTTCATAAATTTACACATACTTGAAGTGACTGCTAATTGCAATATTGCTCTCAGAAACAAAGCCAGAACGATTAGCATGATAAACAGAGGAAAGACAACACTTTATTACTCTGCATGTGATAATGCAATTGGTGTCTTTTTTTTCACGTGATTATTATGTTGTTAGTCAGACTTCAGAATTGTGATGAAAATTTTTTCATTGGTTATTTATATATCTATTTATTTTTGACATCTGTCACAAACAGTAAAACCTGTAACTAAGATTCATATGTGATGTTTTATTTGTGTCTTCAGTTAAATATCATATCACATGAGCATGAGAAGTAGGGTGTTAACATTTATTTTATTTTCTGGTACTGAAAAATCAGTGTGCAGTTCATCCCTAGGTTTAAATGAGGGCATGTCAAAGATAGGTATTTGATATATGATCTCTACCTGAACACAATATGTAACAAATATAGAGCTCACTGATTAGTATGATTATCAGAAAAAAAATCAATATGACAGTGAAACAAAATATATTGATCCAACTGATATGTAACACTGTCGTTCAGTCGATGGATATTTTTAGATGACACAAGCACAGTTGTATGGTTAAATTTCATGTTTTTCTCCAGCTTATGATAGAAGAAGAAGATCTCAATCGAATAAAGGAAAGTAGGCATGGGGGAAAGGGCAAGAAAATGAACCCTTCGTCATTAAGCCAGGAAGTGAATAGCAAAAAGAAACCTAGCAAAAAAGAGCTGCGAAAGCAAAAGAGACAAGATTTATCAAAGAAGTTGGAAGACGTACAGGAGGGAAGTACAAGTGCAAAAGTTAGCCCACGTGAAAGCAAGGACTTGAATTCTGATAATTCCATAATGCAAGAGTTGGAGATGTTGGAGAAAAAAGCAGAACATATTCACAAGGTAAATCTGCTTTTCGGAAACTTGATTTCTTAAAATCTTTTTACTTTGTAGATGAGATATGAAAAAGAAATAGCAGAACAGAAATGATAGGTTAGCAGTATAAATGGTGGAAAAGACAAAAGTTAATGTTCTTGTTTCAGTATTTTAAAAGACAGATCTATATTCTGAAGATCTAATTTTATAACTTGTTAATGCTGAGCAATTAAAAAGAATTATGAAGTATAATGCATTGTTTGATTGCAATCCATCTGTATTGATGTATTGTCTTGATGGAAACTTATAGATAGATATAAATTTTCTTTCTTGGTTTATTTTACATTTTCCTACTTAATATTGAGTTCATAATGTCAAAAATGAAGTAACTTTTTTTCCCGGGGCTAAAAAAATCAGAAATCAATATTTTTTTTAAATTAAATAAGGAAGTTCATTTACAGTACAGTGCATGGTTTAAGGTAGCTTTCAATATAATTTTTTATGCATTAAGTTTTGTTTTATATATGCTTAATGTCCAAATAGAAATTAGCTTGATATGTCACAGTTAACAGGCAAAATTGGTCACTTGAAAAATAAAACTAAACTATTATGTATGTAGGCAATATAAACATCACGCACAGCACTGGAATTCATATTTCACCAGTCGGTGTAATTCAAGGCCAGTTATTTAGCTGCGCATGTGATAGCCATAAGAATAAAAAACTGTTTCCCCCCTCCTATTTCAGAAGTTGTGGGCTCACTTCCCATGGTATATCAAAGACTCTTATAAAACTGTTACAACTAACCTGTTGACTCCAAACTTAGCACTCAGCATATAATATTATTGAGGTTTAAACGGGGGTACTGCTCCTAATTGACCTTCATCTACACTTTTTTTTTTTGTTATTTTCATTAAGACATCTAAACCTAGTAGTGCCACCAGTACTCCAAGACAGGAAGAAAACAAGTTGGATTTTGCTGGTGAGTGGTCATTATGCTTATTGTCACAGTTATAATCAGTGCGTCAATCTCATCCAATTTGCGTGTGTCTTCCTTTAAGTCGCGTCATCCAGGTAGAAGATTGAGACCTATGCTGAGTTGTTACTGTTGTGTTGTGATTACATTTCAGCATCAGGTTACGAATATTTGAATGATCCCAAAATAATATGGCAGTGGTTTTTAAGGATTTATCTTTTGTTTTTATGTGGGAATTGGTTTTCTTGAAATGAAAAAAATTATTTAATTTTAATTTTTTGGTGATCTGTAGTAGGACAGATAATGGCTGTGTGGTACAAATTTAAGAGTGTTCAGAGGGGAGGAGATTAGTGACATTGTCCTGAGGTGTAACTGTTCAATATAAAAATAGATGGCAGTTTTGATCAACTTTACTTATGTTATGCAGGGCCGTAGCCTCCGGGGGGGCAGGGGGGGCAGGTGCCCCCCCTGGGATTTAGAATTTTCCACACTGGGAGGGGGACACCCCCTCCCCCCTCGGGGGTTTCGCCCCCTCGTGTCCGCTTACTGCCCCCCCTGGCATTTTGCTCAGGCTACGGCCCTGTTATGAACTGATTCATTGTTTTTCCAGGAAAGCTTCCAGCGCAGGGAAGTGGAACAGTAACGCCACCTGTGGGAGATGTTAAACTTACAATGCTGAAGAGAGAAGATGAGGATGAGAGGGAAGAAATCACATATAAGGTACATGAAAACCAGTTTGTGCACCAAGTGAATTAACATGTTATATTTAAAAGCTTTGAAGGAAAACTGACAAGTGTTTGTTTAATGTTTCATATGTTAAATTGCCCAGCTTGAAAATGATGATTTTATTTACCTTTACAAGTCACTCTTCATTGTCTGTGATATATCATGTTTTTTTTTAATCCCCAACCTAGGCCTTTAAACAACAGAAGCATAAACAGAAAAAGAAAAAGGAGAAAAAGGTGATGAGTTTGGATGAGTTTCATGAGACTTCTACAACTATGTCTGCGGATGTTCCTGACCCAGATATAGATGGCACTGTAGACAGACAGATGCCAACAAAGTCTTTGACAATTGGAGGACTTGAGGATATTGATGATTTTGAAGTTTGGTGAGTGTTGGTAATTGATAATGCTCTGTCTTGGGGAGATTTCAGACTTTTGAAAATAGAATCCACTAAATATGCGACCAAAGTTTAAGTAGATTTTTGAGACTGATATATATTACCATTTTCATCATTTTTAGAGTTGAAGGTCATTGATTTTTTTGCCCTAAAATTGCTTTTAACAGTATCTGTGTTATGATGATTTCTGTCAGTAATAATTGCCTGGCTTAGTTCTAGAATGATACCTTGAACGTTAATCCCAGTAGACACAACAGAAAGGTTGACACAACTTGTAATTTACGGATATCCATTTGTTTTGAAATTCGTGTATTTTATTTATTTATTTATTTATTTATTTATTTATTTATTTATTTATTTATTTATTTTTTGTCATTGAATTGGAATGATGCGAGAATGTGCTAAACATGTATTCAACATAAGTATGAGCATGATTAATTATATCCCCTCCCCCCCCCCCTTTCCAAAAAGAAAAAAAATGGAGGTACTCATTCAGTAAGCTGATTGCACTCAGAAGGACCCCCCGCAGAGCTGGATCCATCCATATATGGTGATTGTGTTTATGGGAATAGTGTCATAGATAGTGAGTGGCTCTAGTGTTGCAGAGATATCTAACAACAGTCTGGTAGCCTACAGTAGACAGTATAGCCTAATCATATCATTATATGCCTTTTGTCATCTATTAGCATCCTGCTAATCATATCATTATATGCCTTTTGTCATCTATTAGCAGTTTCAAGCTGACACAACCACACTTAGAAATTTGTATTTTTGGGAAACAAAGAAGTGACCCCAATGCCCTTTCTGTCTGTCTGTCCGTCTGTCTGTCTGCCTGCCTGCCTGCCTGCCTGAGATGAGTAATTGTAAACCTGCAGTGCTATATTCTTGTTGTATGGCATTTGCAGCATATACTCTGGATTCTATTTTCCTTTCTCATAACAGTGGATATCAATTTTACACGCTGATTCATGTTAAGTAGTCTATCCAAAATAGTGAGAAACACAAATCCAGGTGTAAGGATTATCTGTAAATGGTGGTATTATTTTTGACATCCAGGTATCCCCTGTTTTGATTATCTGGTAACCCAGCTGCATAATTATATGTCTGCCACACAGTACTTGTCTGAGAAAGAAAATAATAGGACCACCTTGTGTAGTCAGTAGAGGTTTATTATTGGTAACAATAGGTGGGATTTGTGACGTCTTCTCATTATATTTTATATATTTATATGTATCATTTTACCTTGGACAGCATCACACAGTGTCAAGCAAATGCATTTGCGACTCCCAATTACTCAGGCTGCTGAAATGAAGGCATAAGTGGCATGATTAAGTTTTCGTTTGAATGAAGCACACTTGCATTCATGCATCTGCTCAGTATGGATGATAAGTGGTCAGTTAATAAGAAGTCACAAAATATGTCATGAAGTCAAGATATTCATTACTTTATGCCTTGGGCTAGGCTATTATACATTGTGTTGATTTAGTTTTGTTATATGAATTTATTGACGTCTACTTCAGAAAGAAGTGAAAAATATTTTATATAATATTTTGTATGAAATGTTGGAATTATTTGATTAGAAATTAAATTCTTTTGCCCTTCCCCTTTTGATTAAAAAGAATCGAAAATATAAATGAATGAATGAACAAGAGGAAATCAGTCCCGTTGTGACATCTCAAAGTGATAAGATGTCATTGATAAAGATTTTAATAATTATAGAAATAATTATACACTTTCTTGCAACTAAATGTTGAATTGCACATGCTCTTTAAGGTAGATAAAAGTAACTGAAACACATTATGAAATTGTCTGCTAAAACATAAAAGTTGGGCAATTTTAAGGATGATCATTTCTATTTTGTAGCAGTGTGTCCAGCAGCAATTACTCTGAGACGTTGGACATGGACAGGCCATTTCAGCCCCCAGAGCACCTGCGTGATCAAATTGAGGCGTTTGAAAATTCGCGTACCACGGCGAAATATGCCAGTGCAGCCGAGGCAGTCAAGGCTAACATAGGGGGAGTTGTGGGAGGAAACCAGAAACCCAAAGATGAGGATTATATACCACCAGAACTGATCCCTATTAGGGAATTTATGTACTCGTAAGTGTGTGGTAGTGGGATCTGTTAGTTGAATGTGGCAGAGGTACCAAAGTACACCTACATATATATATTTAAACATAAAAAAAGCTTGTTTTTTCTCTCTCTTTTTGTTTCGTTGATTTATTTGCAATGATTGGTTAAAAGGTGGATCTTAGCATTCTAAAGAGAAGAGGTGTGTGTGTGTGTGTGTGTGTGTGTGTGTGTGTGTGTGTGTGTGTGTGTGTGTGTGTGTGTGTGTGTGTAAAGTTTGTATATTTACATGTATATTTTTATGTGTCACAATGTGACTGTGTGTTTTAACATTTTTTGAAGACGAAATATGCATCTGTTAAAATAAGATGTAAACACAGTTTGACCAATTAAAGTGCAGTGGTAGTCTTAGGTGCATTTTTTTTCTTGAATCACTCAAGATCTTACCACATTGATAAATAAATCTTTTCAGTTTCTTTGAAGAAACCCTGAAGGTAAGTGGCCCCATCCATATAGAGGATGAGAGGATCACAGGAGAAATCAGAAACTTTCCTGATGAAGCCGTGTACCTTATTAAAAAAGCTGGACACTTGCGTGACTTCTTGTTGAAAAGTTTCAAGTTTGCAGTTATTGGAGATTATGTGTGTTTGATGAGAGATGCAGTGCATGCCAGAGAAATGTGGGAGAAAGATCGGCAGCGTTTAGGACTGTCAGTTGGAGTCAGTTCAATGCGAGGCTCTCTTGCGGAGTTGGCGCAGTCTGCCCTCAGAGACAGAGCCATGTCACCTAGAACTCTGGATTCTTATTCGAAAGCAGATTTGACTGATTTATCGGCAGCGGACTTCCCAAGTTTGTATGATGCAAGGAGTGTTGAAGTCTCAAATTCAAATGAGGCTGTTCAGAATGTGTATGGAGATCCTGTGACCCTAAGTTCTATAGCAACTTGTGTGGGATCCACTTCTGTTGTGACTTCAAATGGAGAAAATTTGGAAAGGGGAAGGAACTCACCAGCCCTGATTTCAAAAGGGAATAATATTATAGAAAATGAAATTTTGAAAAAACCTGAAAGTGATAGTGAAGGTGACACAAAGAGGCAAAAAAATATTCAAGGAGGACCACAAAATATTTCTGGAAATGCAAAAAGTACAGAAACGGGAAATGAATTATCATCTATTGCAGATGAATTTAGACGGAAAGTGCACAGTTTGGTTGGAGAATTGCGTGACAAAGGAACATGTAGCAAGGATCCATCATCTGAAAGTGATGGAAAAGATTCTGAGGTTAAAAAACCAGCTTTTATAGCTGAAATGAAAATTGCTGATGCTGACGCTAGAAGCAGAAGTTTGAGTCCGTCAGTGTTAGCACGTGGTACAAAAACTCCAGAGTTTCATATTTCTATATCAAACAAGGCAAAAAATATCAATATTTCACAAAACGCAATTGCTCAAAATTCAGAGCCGAACAGATCTTTGACACCAAAAGATTTACCAGGTGGTATGAGACAAGTTTCTGGACATTCATCGTCACTGCCTGCCACACCCAGTCACATGAGCAGCTGGCCGAATTATTTGGACGGTGTGCCTCATGAAGCGAAAGCGTTGAATAACAGTGGACAAATGGAGGCTGTTGGGCCTCCAGGATTGAAAATAAAACCAATTGGTTCTGAAAAAAAGATGAAAAAAGACGCCCAGAGTGGCGGGACATTTCAGAGAGCTGTTGGAGGTTTAAACACTGGCGGACGAAGTATGGCAGAAGTTGGACACAGTCCTGAGAATCCTGCTTTTCCAGTGACCACATCAGCTCTTTCTGAGTTTTCACCATTTCAAGGCAGTTCTGACTCTCCAAACCTGTTCTTGCCAAGCAGAAGAGGTGACAGGGAATCCCCAGATGTGCCTGGAAGAAATGTTGTGGGACCACCGCAAAGTGAAAAAATGATAACAAGCAGGGAAAGCAAGATCGCAGCCCTTGTTGGAAGTTCTGGGTTCGACACAGATCCCCTGAAAATAGTGAGCAGTATCCTTGGAGATGATGCCAACGAGGAGGAGAATGCACCTAAAACACAAGAAAACCCTCCCCTGGCAATATACCCAAGGAATTATAATATGGAACCCCCAATTGTGCACCCCTTGGCGCAGTCTCCCAAACTTAATCAACAACCGACAACTCCAATTCATCAGCTCCCACACCCCATTGGGTCAAGACCCCCAGGGGGTTACGTCAGCATGCACCCCCCTTTGAAGCATGGTACCCTGCAGGGTATTGGGAGCACTGCAGCAGAGTCTGCCAGAGGGAGCACTGGAATTTCTGGACCAAAAGTGGCTGAAGTGGCAGTGCAGACGGAGCCGTGGGAAGAGTACGAAGGTCTGAGGCAGGAGCACATGCTGCTGGAGACGACCTGTCAGGAGCTGAAGGACAAGTATAAACAGCTGCAGAACTCCAACAGTGCCGACATGAAGAGGTTGCAGGAGAAAGTGGAGGAGTTGGAGGAGGAGATGAAGGTTTGGATTAGAAAAATTAATTTTATTTAATTTATGCATTGATGAACCAGTGAACATTCTTGACTTTTATTTATTTATTTATTTATTTATTTATCTTAAACCTGTAGAAATTCTTGGTTTTAATTAATTTATTTATTTAAGCATCAGTGTATCTCAACTTATTTTACATCCTTGTGAAGTTTTTTGCTGAAGAAAATTTTAATTACTGGTATATTTTTACTATTTTTCAATGATTCAGTAAAGGAAACTAGTTTTGTACTAGCGTGGGGTTTATCTCAGTTACTACATAGTAATGGGTTGGAGAACAGGTAGATTAGGTGGGCTCTGTATGGTTAAAAATCGTTGTCAAGCTGTCCCAACTTGATTGGAGCTGTGACTGTATAAGGACAGAGATGGCACACATAAGGCTGGGTGAGTGAAATTTATTTTTACACACGATTATATCAAGTCTGTGTAGCATAAACCAGTTATTTGAGTTATGCATTTTTTCCTCTTCAGAATGTGAATGATGAAAACAAAAAGTTAACAAAGTCCCATGAAAACGAAGTCAAAAAATGGGCCCAGGAAAAGAAAGGATATTTAGAGGAGCTGAAGGCTTTAAAGCAACAGATTGCTACACTGAAACTTTCTGAGCAAGAGTGAGTATTGTGATGTGTTTTTTTCTGGATGTGGACTTTTATATCAGCAAAATGTGACTGATTATTTTAGACATTGTCAAGTGATTGATCACTTCCTGGTTAGAAGCTGGTATAGTAAATGACTATATTTTTGTATTGCTTGTTTTTTTTTTTTTTTGTTTTTTGTTTTTTTTAATCATTATATTTTTATTATCCATTTACATCCTCACTATTATTCATCTGGATTTGGGATAAATTGATGTTCTTATCATGCAAATGTAGATTCTGAAACAGTTGTTTTGCTTGTAAATGTCTTTCTTTTGTGTTGAACAACTAGATGTCCAATTGGCAGGGCATTGTTTTTATTCAAGAATGAGTTGAAAAAAGCTATAGACTCAGTTTTTAAAAGCAGTGTCTTTTTCAACAAAATAAATTAAGTTCTTTATTATTATTTCAGATTTATTGAACAAATATCAGCAAGAGACCAGAAAGTGTTGGAACTCTACCAACAGATTAACTCTGATCGCGACAAATCCAACACAGATAGACTTAAAACGCATGAACAGCTGGAGCTCCTCTCAAGTCAAGTGAATAAAGAAAGGACCAGGGCTCAGCTTGCTGAGGTAGGTACCTGTCTCTCTGTGTGTATTATGTGCATGTGTGTGTGTGTGCATGTGTGTGTGTGTGCATGCATGTGTGTGTGCATGTGTGTGTGTGTGCATGTGTGTGTGTGCATGTGTGTGTGTGTGCATGCATGTGTGTGTGTGTGAATGCATGTGTGTGTGCATGTGTGTGTGTGTGCATGTGTGTGTGTGTGCATGTGTGCATGCGTGTGTGCATGTGTGTGTGTGTGTGAATAAAAAAAGACCAGGTCTCATCTGGCTGTAGTGAATACCTGCCCATACATGCATGCGTGTGCACCTGCATGTGTTAGTACAAGGCCTCGTGTGCATTTGCATGTTATTGAGTTCATTGTTTACCTATACTCCCTGTTTTATATCTTTGCATTTGTTTAAAGCATTCTCCACATATCTTCAACAGTGGTAAGGTAAATTACTGAAGCAAGTGGACATATACTAGCAGATAGCAAAATGCCTGTAACTGAAAGTTTGCTTTTAATATAATTATCTTTTATGTACTTAAATGAACAACCTGTCTTATTTTTGTTTGTAAGTTGGTTTGTGGTTTCTGTAGGTCCAAGTACTGAGGGTAAAACAAGAGGTGGGAACAGACTTTTTGTCCAGGAGTTTAAGAGATGCACAGCTGTATCTTACTTACCTTGGAAAAGGAATTCAGAAGTGAGTTGTTTGGACTTTCTTCACTTTGTTGAAGTTCATCAAGTTTGTTTAACTGATACTTGAAAAGAAGTTTTGAAGACTTAATTCCCTAAACGTTACCCATTAAACCTTCATTTGTTCAGATTCTGTATATGTGCCAGCCTTACTGTCTATTTTTTATTATCTGTAGGTTACAGGATGAGCACCACCCAGTCCCCCCTCCACTGCAGACTTCTTATGAACAGTGGGAAGCTATGGTGAAGAAATTACAGGAACTTATAAACCAGTCATTGGTATGCGTTTCTTGTTTGACATTCTGTTGTCACGAATGAGATAAAAAGGAGAAAAAAAAAAGGGGATGGGGTTTCAGAAAGAGTGTTTCAGAACTCATTCTTTATTTCTGTGTTCTATTTCTTTAACAGGTATTAAATTCAATGCTATAGATACAGAGTGCAGAAATTGAAAGTGAAAGCTGACTAATACTCCAGCTGCTACATTTTGATATAATTTTTATGATCGTTATTATTTTTATTATTTCAGAATGAATTTCAAGAACAAATCAAGATGGTAGAAAGTGGCAGAGAACTGGCATCTCTGCCTGAATTACAAATCCCCAAACCACCCCCTGCCCCGCCCATGATGCCAGGGGTGAGTAGATCTGTAACTTAGGTCATATATGTGTGTGTGTGTATTTGTTTTTGACACAGAAAAAAATGTATTCATTTGTAAATGTGTGCAGTCGTGTGTTAGTGTGTTGTGCCAACATCTGTGTATTTATCCGTGTGCAAGCATGTGATCAAAAACAGTAGTCAGTGATGTGGTTTTGAAAATGATAAAGTTGAACATTACATACTGCTGAACTTTTCTTTTTCATTTCTTATAATAATTTTACTATTATTATTATTAAAAATTGAAAATGTAACCATTTCAGATGAATCTTACCCCTGGTATGTTATCACAAATGGGTGGAACCCCTTCGATGTATCCACCATTAGTGCCACCTTCACGACCAATAGCCCGTCCTCCAAATTTGACAGCAACAGCAGCGGCAGCACCCCAGACTGTGACCCCAGGGTTTCCAACACCTTCCCTGGGCTCTGCATCTCTGGGGAGTTTTCCCCAGCAGCCGCAGCTGCCCCCTGGACTACAACAGGGACAGCAGGTGGCGCCACTCACAACAACAACAACACCCCCGCCACTAGGTCTGCCACCTGCCCGACCTGTGCCAAATTTGCCAGGTGCAGTGCCACCTGTTGGGACGGTGCCACAAGCACCTCAGCGCCCCATAGGCAGTGGGACACCCAGGAATAGCTTTGAGAAGATCATGCTGACTCTGACGTCCATGTTTCCTCAGATCTCCAGGTAAATTTATGTGACCTGTTACCTATCTTCTGTATGCCTGGTGAAACTTAAATTGACTTAAACTCATGTAATATTTAATCTATTCAAAAAAATTTAGACTATTTTGTCGCCGGCTTATTTTACAGCCATTTTGATCTTCATTTACAGTTTGGTAATTAAGAGAGCCTCCAAGTCTATCTAAATGTCAACATTTTCCTTATACGTATATCCACTCTTACACTTTTAGGACTGAAATCACCCAAAAGATCCAAGATCTTCGGGAATCTCGTGGAGGGTCATTGTCAGGGATGGCATTAGAGGAGATAATCCACAGCACTGCCTCTATGATTCTACAGAACCAGGGGAAACCCATGCCAAATCAGATGTCCCGTCCAACTCTTCCCCCTGGTTTCAGCTACGGTAACCAAGGCAACAGCAGCAGTAGTGTTGTTAGTAATATCCCCCAAGTTTCCCCCTCCCTCCCCACCCTGGGGTCAGAGGACAACTCCCAGGAGTTGTTTGAGGAGGAAGTGGACCCCTGTATAATCTGTCACGAGGAACTGACCCCCGCCACCACCGCCAGACTGGACTGCAAACACCGCTTTCATAGGACGGTAAGTTGAGACGTGTGGCAGGGGTAGAGGTACTGGGATACAGTGTTCTTGGGTTTGTGGGGAAAGCCCCATTGGCTTGGGGCCCCGAGGATGGTTGTAACTTTGCTTATTGTTTTTTTTTTTCACTCAGAATTTAATTCTGATTGAGGTTTTAAGCTGCTGGCTTGGGTTTCTGAGCTGACATGGGATCAAAAGTGTTCTTTTTCTCAAATAAAGTACATTTCTATGGCAAGAATTATACCTTTGAATTAGTCAATTAGTTATTATTATTGTACTGTACCTCTCTGTTCATTCTAACATATCAGTAAATGGCTACTTGTATACTGAGCAAAATTAAATATTTGAATCAGTCATAGTATGCATCTCTCTGTTCGTTCCAGTGCATCAGCAAGTGGTTCCGAGAGCAGAGCACCTGCCCCACCTGTAGAGTCCATGCTCTGCTACCAGAGGACTTCCCTAACCTCAAGTAGACTGACCACTGGTCACTGGGATACAAGGGGGAACTGGTCAAGTTCACACACCCCACACAGTGTCTGTTTCAGTTGGATTGGGTCCGAGTCTGGGTTTCGTGAAGAACGGATTTATTAATGGTGACTGTATATTGCTTTAGTGGAGAATGCGTTAGTTTTGACAATTATGAAGACTGCTAAGTTGATACACAATGGGCAATTGAGCTGTAGAATCAAGAATTATATGGCATTATATGAAAATGATAGCAAGTGCTGTCCAAATATTGGAAATGAATTGCGTTGAGTTATGTTACTTCGTTGTTTATTTTTGCTGGCTGATATATAAGTAGCGGCTTAAGATGCGATTTGCTCTAAACGGTTCGAGAACAATGCCATAGATGTGCGTTTTTTAACTTTATATTTTACAAGGATTCTAAAACTATAATTTTGCAATGGTCAAATCTTGTCTAAGAACTGTTACGAATCTTATAAGTAAAGTTTATATTTCAGCGCTGAATCATTACACATTATCAATTCAGAGAATCGTTATAAAACGATAGTATGCGTATGTAACGCTACCAGTTCTCTACATCCGTTTATGTGCCCGATTTTAATTTTTTGGAAAATCTTAGTTGGACGAATTTGTGTTTTGTATATGTTACTTCACGTTTTCGCTATTTTATATGCAATAAAGGTTTTGAGAGTGATTACTTGGTGCGAGTCTGGTGGTATATTTATTGAATAATTAGTATTGATTCACAAGAAGTTACATAAATGCAGCGGGGGCAAGTGGACTTGCAGATGGGTGGGCTGAGTGCTTATCTATGTTTGCCGCATCGTTCTGATATCTCTGCGTCACTTTTGATCCAATCCTTGTATCTCGATTATTGCATTCTAGTTGAAATTTCTTGAACGTTGTCGTTCTATTTGAAAGTCGCTTTGATTAAGATTAACAGAAATATACGTTCGGGTGCATACAAGGTCTTAAAAAACAAGGCACTTGTCCCGGTGTCGCACGAGTCCTTTTTGATACAGAGCCCGATTACATCATGTCAGCTCTAACCTGTACGGATCTTATGTAGGACGGAGTGTCTATTACACGGACCCTCAGTTTTTTGACACCGGGATGTTTTGAAGCGTACACGCCAGTTCTTTCTTCCTTCCACGCGGAAATTAAACACTCCCATCCCATCAAACCAAATCGTTAGGCGTCAACAAAAATCTGGGTTTTCCCCCTTGTTCTGTTTTCAGTTCGACCTTTTCAGGAGGTGGGGAGGGCTTATACACAGGGATGCTGCTCGTGAGCGTGTGCATATCCTTCAGTAACTGGATCACGGCGTCCAGGCCGCTGGTCGCTATAGCTCTCTGGAGCCTCTCTTCACTCTGGGCGGGGCACCCGGCCAACGCCAGCAGTAACACCAAGGCCGCCTCGTGGAAGTCGTTTGAGTGAGGAACAGGGAGGAGTCCGCCAGAATGCCCTTTAAATGAAACGGAAAAAACATACGGTACTTTCAGTCGCGCTCAAAACCGTTTTAACAAAACACTTTCAATTGTGGAAGTAGATGTTTAGGCCCAACTGCACCTCACTGTATTTTGAGAGGGGGGGGGGGGTGAGGGAATCTCAAATCATAAATTCTATATACAGAAATACAGACATAGACTAAGTTCAATAAAAAATCCCGCCTTTGTTAAAAAAATATAAAAAAGAACGCTAATCACAATTATCAATTTAATATAAGTTTTGCCAGCCGTGATTGAAACTACGCAGTCTAAATTATTGATCGTAAAGAAAATATTTTATTAGGCCTACTTGAGCATAAATGAAATGAATAATTCTTATTACCATGTGTAGGGTCGTCGCAGTCCAGGGTGTTCATGAGCGCATCAAGGTTTGGCTTGGACATCAACAAGCGTAGTTTGTTCACAATTTTCTGGACCAATTCTTGCGCTTGCTGGCGCTGTTGCAGATCAAAAATTACTGGAAACGGTTGGTATCCTTGCTTTCGGCCGTTGTAAGAATTCGCCGACTTAATCCACGGGGTTTCCTTTCGATTTTCCCGACGGCCAGTTCCTTCGAGCCTCCCCGTCGCCATGAAGGCTTGAAGATCGTGCAGATGATAGCAGACGACCGGGTGAAACGTTTGCAGCACGAGCAGGACCGTGAAAGTTACCCATAGATGGCGCTTCATATTTTGTGTGGCGTGTTTTGAATCGCTGAAGCAATTTCTGGCAGACGGTTGAACTGCAATACATATAATAAATAAAGCATCTAAAGCGCAGAACTATCATTAGACTGTGAAGCGAATAAAGCAATCAAATCTTTGCTACGTAACATGATGTCAGATAGATCTAGGTACTACTGTACATAGCATTAAAATCTGAAGTTGGAAAAAAAAAACAGTTATACAGGCCCAAGGCATGAGATCAAGATTTTTATTCCTTTTGATCAAAAGACACCTACGCTCATATCCCTTTTTCCTTTGCAAAGGGTCAGGCAACGTGGGTTGATCTTTTCAGTGATCATTAATTCTGATACCGGCAAAGGTAGACGTGATGGATTCAATTGCTTGTGAGGGCTCGCACAGAAATTACTTTCAGCTCAGTCATTTTCACTTTATTGTTGAGTTAATGCTCCAAACAGGCGATGAAAAAGACCACTTTATCCTCTGGCTGACTAAAAATAACCCCTTTAAGCCTTATATCAGATGAGGGATAGATTTAACGATCTTCAAAAAGAACTAAGAGGTGGATCAACTGGATCTTATTTATCCATTTGGAGGTTTGCAGCTGTTACATGCTGTACAATCATACAAGATGGTTCGTGTGCGTGCGTGCGTGCGTGCGTGCGTGCGTGCGTGCTTGGTAGCACGTTCCAAGAAGTGTGCGAAGAATGTTCACGACGGCATACTTAGACGTTTTCTTTTTTGTGCTCAACAAAATACGCGCCAACGGTATACTAGACTATTCACTAAAAATGAACAACATGGAAACCATCTTCCTACCCCTCCTCTACCAAGATTTTGAGTTACCAACTGTCGGAACCTGAAGCACTTTCTTATTAGCAATTATTACGCAGCTTCTCTGTGCTTCAGAGGTTTGAAGGTGATGAAAAAAAAAAAGATTACGTGTACGCATTTTTAAACGTCATTATAAGCGTTAGGGTTGAACAATAACTCATTCTAAGAACAGGCCTCCTGCAACGGAGAGCATTTGGTAAAAAAAGGGAACTTGCTGCTGCAACGTGGGACGCCCCCACGTCATTCATATAAATTTGATCAATGTAAACAAACCAAGTGCTGTTTAATATCAGGTCTGTTGATTGGTTTTGTATAGTCCTGGAGGAGCGAAGAGTCTTCATATATCAGAAGCCTAACTTTTGGACTTGATAGCCGATAAAGTCGACTTTTAGATATTTGGTTTTCTGCGCTCTTCGAACGGTTGGCCTACATTAAATGCTGTTGACATGACAATTTGCTCGGGTAGCTCATTTAAAATGCCGAAAATGTGAAGTGAGCAGCCTTATAGCTACTCTGTGAAACGCAAATTAGACGACTCAGACATTTTAAAACAGTTTTGCATAAGACCCATTTGTGGCTTTAGTCGTTTCAGGTCCCTGAGTCCGCGGTATTTAGATCTGTTTGTTTGATCCTTGTATGAAAACACTCACAGACGCATAATTCACCTCAAATATAACACAACGTTTGTGCCGCAAGAAATACATTATCCACACTTTTCAGCCTTCGTGCGCGACCATGGGTTAAATGATAAATGCTTTGTTTGAAGTACCTCATTTTTCAATCAGTTCTACTTGCAGATACCGCCCGTTATTTTACCTAAGCGGATGTTATTTATTTTGCGAGCTGATTCCCATGCATGATACAGTCACCCATGCAATGCATTTCACTATTCAAATTTACGTTAATAATTTCTTCAAAACAATTGTTCAATTTAACCGTATCCTCATTCCCTGAAGCCTTTTGTTTTTTTTTGGACACCAATATTGGTGTGCAAATAACAATTTACTACTGTATTATATATTCTCCCCTTCCCCTCATGTCCTGTGCAAACTTCACCTTTTAATTGTGGTGTAGTATAGTCTCTAAGCGCGTTTTAGGGAGCATTGGATATCAAGCCTCGATGTTCCTGTTACAACAACTGTGCTTTTAAAGTTGCATACACGTCACTTGTAGGTAATATAACAATAACTGATCACAAAATTAACACTATTTGACACTAAAAGCCTTCACTTCTTAACACGTGCGTTCGCTAGTCTTTAAATGTACGTACTCAATTGCAAAGCACGCAGTCTCGAATTCTACCTTAACTTGCCGAGACATTTTAAAGCGCCGGGTGTCATCACACCCCTTGTCCGCACGACACAAGCACAGCAAACCAATTTCCGCCAAAGGTTCGAATTTGACTTCGTTCCTGGTGCGAATCATGTATAAACTACCCGAGGTTCTGACGCACTAGGAGAAATAAGACTCGGCTTTATCGAATTTTGAGAACAGAAGGCGAAGATAACGATTACAATACGCGGTAAACTCGCAGCAGATTTATTCTGGTGGAAAACAATTGCCTTGTGAATTAGTCAGCCCTGTGGCAGTATTGCGTGTTTTTATTAGTTTATGTAATGCCAGTTCATATGGCAACTGAAATATTCAGTGTAAACGCATTTTCTTTGGCTTTTTGCCACTAAGTCAGACCTCAATACGAAAAGTTTTATATTCATTTAAGGAATTAGCACTTACATTTAAACTGAGAAAAATCTTGAATACTGTGTATCTATTAATTCTATACTGTTGACTTTCTTCATTTTTATATGTATTCAACAGGCCCGATTAACTCTTTTATAATCACAATGAATGTATCAGTAAACGTGAACCCGACCGTGTCTATGTGATCGTATTTTTACGAGTTTTGTGAGTTCTTGAGTTAAAGTAAAACAATGCACGGATAGCCAGCACGACTCTTTATACACTATCTAGCTGGTGGATTTCAGAAATCAAGGAGAGTGGGCTTGTTTTACAGCTCAAGGTTCTAGTTTCCCAATGCACAGAATGCTGCCTTTACTATGCATTATACTATGTGCAATTTTCATTGACTTCCAGCGATTGTTTTTATGGAATTACGAACCACATTCAGAGAGTTACTTGTATCTGGCTAGATTCATATAAAGTGTATATATTTCCTTTCATTCCTTAAGTCACAGACACTTCCCGTTATTCCAGCTTTTGCTCGATTGTTTTTTTTTTTTGTAAACAAAATAACATCTTCATCGGACAAAACACTTAATTGGATTCACACTTCGACTTACCTTACATCAACTAGTTACGTGCCCAATTCTATTGTCAGGTATGGACAACGCCGCATGGTTGGTTGAACACTTCAGATCTCTTTATTTCGGGTTACAGAAATGCCTCTCTAACGACGGAGAATTATCACGTTTATTCGTGACGTACGTGAAATTAACATAGGGTTGTGTTTTCTGTTGCTGTACACGGTTTGACGAAAATTCGTGTACTCGCTCACTCACTTAACTCGTATTGCTGCCACTTATAATAAGCCCACGATTGGCAGATGGCTGTAATTCAAATAAACGTCAGAGATAGTGAAAATATGATAAGTAACGTTGTTGTAAACCTGACAGATTTTGTTGCCTATCTTTTATGAGTAAAAAGACTATGGAATGTGTCAGGTAAATGTGCCGACAAATATAATTATGCATTTTTGCTAGTTTTTCCTCCGATTATGGTATCAAGGTTTAAAAAACACAACTCTTAAAATATGCAGTACTTATATTTTCCCAGCACCCTGTACAACTGCTGGAAAACGTTTATTCTCCCCACGTGTTCCTCTTGTTTATCTGATTACAGCTTATTGGATTGCTGACATTTGTAGCGTGGATATGTTTTAACACGCCGGATTTATCTATCTTTTTCTGCGCCGAGTTAAGCGTTAAGATGATGAAATTTACTCGGTGCCTTGAGTCCCTTGACGCCAAAGGTCAATTATTTTAATAACTGCCTTTGCGTTAATTTCCTCGGTTCTGAGAGGTGAAATCGCAGGCAACTCCTTGCTGAAAATAATAATACCCAGAATTTCAAAGCACAAGACTTCTAACAAACTGTGAAGCTAGCAATACCTACTGTTTTTTTTTTCTTTTCAGACGCAAATCTGAGTTACACTGTGGCACTATAACCCAGAAAATGTCCTTTTGTTCTACATTTCTCAGTCTAAGGATTTTACTCTTGCCACCATATTTTTATTAGGGAACGACCGTAAGGTGACAGCACACTAACAGATTGTCCTGTTTTGGTATGGTCAGGTCCAGATTCAAGGTTTCTTATTTTCTCCCGTGATTTTTTTTTTTTTTACGATTAGTATTTATGTTTATCTACAGGTCTACTTGGTATTAAATTAAAGCTTCTAATATCGACATTTTATGAAGTTTTAAAGTACAAAAAGAATTTATAAAAAAAACACATAGTACCAAAAGGGAATCATTAATCATTCATCGTGTTTCTTTTGATTAATTTTTTCTTTCAATTCATTACAGTTCACGTGCTGTAATATATCTGGTTAACATCCAGCCATTGTGCCGTGTAAGCTCTGTACGGGGGATCTTGTAAAACCATACCACCGGAATCCCTCTTCCCTTTCCTCTGATACTTGCCACCTTTTTTGTCCAAATTTCGCAATTCTTTACCATTCACCTCACGACGCCATCGTGGATCAGAATACAACTGCATCGTAGAGCCGTATGCGTTGTTGCCAAGGGAGTCATACGTTGCTAGGCGTCCTGCACGTGGAAGGTCGCCATGGGAACTGTAATGTGCTCCCTTGCTTAGGCGATGGTGGTGTGGCGAATGCATGACAGCATATGCATCTTCCCCCACGTAGAGTGGGTTTTTCTTTGTGTAAATCCTGTGATCTCTTGGTTGTGTGCGTGAAAAGGGTGGGTTTTGGCTCCAAATTGCAGACGATGGCTGAATGAGCTCGCCCACCTGTGGATCGTCACGAACGAATCGGCGAGGAACGTCGTAAATGTAATCTTCCGGGACGTCGTTGAATTCTACGCCACTATCCGCGGATATGTTTCCTAGAGATTCGACTCTTCGCTTGTCTGAAAAATCAATTCGAATGTCAATGTTAAATTACTGGACCTAACAGATTGGAGATGTGAACACGATATTCCCTCAGATGTGCACATCTCTCCGTAAGCCTCGCAAACTCAACATCTAGTATTAAATAATTGGATATGCAGAAACATATTGGGCTTTAAGACAGAAAGATTTTTATTGACGTTTTCAACACCTCTCACTTATTCCAACCATCACATTAGTCAGCCTAAATACCCCAAAATGAATCACAGCATTCGTGTGAAAGTAAATTTAAAACATCAAATGTTTTATGAAATATCATGTCTCTCTAAAAGGCATATCTATCCAGGGAATTATATAGTAGTCTACGATATAATTCCTTGGTCTATCTAATCATCATTACCAGTCGAAATATTTACCTTCCTTCTCTGACTCATGGCCACCAGAGTACCTCTTAGGATAGAAAGGAAGGCCCAGCGCCCTGCTTGCTGCTGATTTGATATGGACTTCTAATGGGAGAAAACAATAAACATGGAAATTTGTTATTAAAATGGGGAGTCGGTTGATTCCGCCTCTCTCGAGACTGATAGAGTCATGGTTTGATTGTTTGCCATTTTGCCGGCATATCAAAAGATGGGCGTGCGTAAGAGTGATCGTGAGTATGGATGTAATGTTATATCAGAGGTATATTACTTTTCTTTGGACTTTTTATTCGTTCGCGTAAGAAGGTTAGATGAAGAGGAGAGAACAGGTCTCATAATTCAGGATTTTAGTTATGACTCTGTTACAAAGACTTAGGCCTATAGAAAGTTATATCGTAATACTGACATTAAAAATAGCTTTGGTCAACGCTATTTCTATTTGCTGTTAAAAATACCGAGTTTAAACAGACAATATCCCTACTAGTTAACCCCAACAGACTTATCTTTGCATCTCGTTCTCGTCACAACAACAACAAAATGCAACGTTTATAAGTAGGGACAGTTAACAAAACCAATACGAGACAAACACGCGGAAAATAGTACAATTATCAAACCTCTGCGTGGCCCAAACAGCATCATCTGTGCATCTCGTGGCTGTAGAAACCACACAAAATGTCTCTCTTCTGGTAAGATCTTGATTTCCTGGTCGTAGGTGCAGTTAATGACCTGTGAAGAAAAACTTTTCAGTGAAAACAGTATGCGAAAAATGTATTGTTTACAAAGATCCATCAGTTTGGTAGATAATAAAGAACAAAAGCTATTTTGTCCAAACTAAGGAAAAAAAAACTATCACTCGCGCCAAACACGTTGCGAGTGATGAATATGGACGATGACATGTAGAAATGTTTCGTGTGAGTGATAATTTTTTTTGTGACACCAGCTTGAGATATCTAAAATGAATATCTTATATATGGGACAGAAATTCACTGTATTGTGTTGTGTACTGGTATGGTGTGTCGTATTTTGTCCTGTCGTGTTGTATTGTGTTAGTTGTGCCATACGTAAGTGTGTTTTATTCTGACGTGTTGTATTGTGATAATGGTGCTACACTTGAGTGTATGAACCCGTTAATGAACCTGTTTTAAGGTGTGGTTTTACACTATGCAGAGGACTGCTGCACTGTCTAGTTATACAATGCTGTCTTTTGCCTGGCTTGATAAAACTTTCGTATTCTGCCATGAGGGGTTAAAATGAAAATGCTTGTCGAGCTGTAACGATTGTGTCTGACACTATACATCGAATTCTTTTAAAATCGGCGTGCTGCAACAATACTTGCTTGATAAATGTTTGTTTTAATATCAGACACATGTTTTTACATACCCTGCATAGTTTAGACGCTTTAGCAAATACTTTTTCGGCTTTCCTTAAGACATCCTGAAATATAAAATAAAAATTAAGTAATTTGTTAACCACTTACTTGTTGTCAAAATTTGAGCAGCTTATTTTTCATTTACGTTGTGTGTGTGTGTGTGTGTGTGTGTGTGTGTGTGTGAGAGAGAGAGAGAGAGAGAGAGATGGGCACCGTTAATGGTTACCTTCAGCTCCTCCTTGGTGACGCACATATTTCGTGTAATACCATCAGACTTAACCTCCATTCCCGTCATTTTGTATTCAATATCGAATAGGCTCTGCATACTATAAGTGTGCAATCTGTGCTTGCAGGTCCCCGACTTCACATCCAGATGGTACTGCGATATAACATCATGACAATAAGTATAGGACAAAACACTGAATTATATTCCAATATGAACCCCGCCACCTTTTCAAAACCTATTGTCGAATATGCCGCCAGTGTCGTCTCTATATATGTTTTTGCTACCCGCTTATAACGAATTTATTTGATCCAATTTTCATTATTTCACGCGGTATTTGACCTTGACCTATATAATATGGCCTTGACCTTGAACTCACCAGTGGTAGGAGTTTCCATCCATGTCTGGCCACTTGGTTAACGGCCTCCAGCACGAACTTCACTGTGTAGTCTTCGAAAAAATAGGGTAGGTTTAGTCTGGCAAATCCAGGCCTGCAAAAGTAGCAAATCAAAATGATTCCTTATATTTCGCTGGATCAGTAAAACACTTACAGCTTACTGATGTGTTGTAAGGAAAGTTCGAGATTTAATATAATATTAAGTTATTCTTGAGGATCATTATAAGCAAGAAGTTAACTTCAATACATTTTAAATATAAAAATAGGTCACAACTAATAGACGTTTTCAGTTCTTACTTCATTATTTCTTGTGGTTCTGTTATTTCGCCATTTTTGCTGGAAAAGAGGAGGAAAATTGATAATCAAACTCCCTGCATCATAACTGAATACGAATGAACGCATCTAAGCACAAAAAAAGTAAACGTTATCATTTATAAAGCTATTTCATTACGTAAAGCGAAAACAGAAAAATATACTAACCCTCTCTCCGCAAAAAATACAGCAAACCGTTGTGCCATTTCTTCATCCATTTCTAGAAGATCCTTTGAAAAAGGTTACAATAAGGTTAGTATGTATGAAGTCTATACAATGGTTCATTTAGTATCTATCGAGGCAAAGAAAACAAGCAAATTGAAACACCGAGCGAAGTTGGCAGGTTTGATGCGCCTAGGTAAAGCTATACACTGTTATGTCCGATGGTTAGGATGTCGAATAATATCTTGTCATTATCTCATGCTATTTGACTTGACGCGTTGACGTTTTCACTTAAAACTTTTTTGTCACATATCTAGTACATTATCTAAGTACTACGCGAACTCCGACACACATTTCCTATGTTCAACTTTTACAGACTGTTCCTGATATTGAAAAAAAAAAAAAAA
Source organism: Lingula anatina (assembly GCF_051362555.1). Classification (NCBI taxonomy): domain Eukaryota; kingdom Metazoa; phylum Brachiopoda; class Lingulata; order Lingulida; family Lingulidae; genus Lingula; species Lingula anatina. The sequence goes on along the minus strand of NC_141773.1, from coordinate 18,591,341 downwards.
AATCGGCGCATCGGGCTAACATTGACACAAAAAGGAACACAATGAATCAAAGACAACACCTATACAAAATTAAACTAAAAATGCATTTTTTCATAAGCCCTACGGTACTATACCTGCGCATAGGGTCCAGCGCATGCGCATCCCCCTCTTGTCTGAATCCCATACAAGTCATTCAGAAGCATGGAGACGAAGTTGTGATGAAGAAACTTTCCGCTCTCTGGATTCAAAACCAGGAATGAGAGGATTGGAACGCGCGGTACGCTCTTGTTTCCAAGGAGCAAAATGTTCGGGTTTTTGCTCCATACTCTGTATGCCATTTTACAGAGTTCAGCCTCTTTTCGTTCAATGAGGTCAGCGCCGATAGCCTGAAGAAATGGAGCAGAATAAATCTCAAATTGGATAACAAATGTATAGTTTTAAAAAAGTCTTACTGGTGGCTTGATTTATGTGGATGTAGGCTACATGTATAAAGTTATCAGAATATTCATCCAAGGCACATAAAGGTGGAGGATAGCTGAATTAGTTCACTTACATTTTTCAGCTGAAAGACCATCCCACATCTGATGGATTCCACGATGGCCGGCGTCCCGCCTTCTTCCCTTTCCTCGATGTCGTTGAGATATGTGTGCGTCTCTCGCGTCACGTATGACACCGTGCCCCCGCCACAGTTGTGAGGGACGCGATTTGTAAACAGCCATTTCTTGGCGATCAGCAGACCTGTAACAGAAATATTGTGACTTTCTTTCAAATTTTGAAAATCGTCGAAAATTGCCGAAGTGTGCATTATATTTACAATTTTTTTTGTTTGTTTTTATGGTGCTTTGGTTAGGCTGGAAATATGAATATATAAATTGAATAAGCAAAGTGTATATACATCGATTCAGAAGGTATAGTTTCAATGTCTCTTTTAATGTCGGCCTTCCTATGAAATTTAAAAAAGCAAACTATCAGGAAAACCCGCTACTTCAATTAGGTTTCAAAATAACATTGTGATGACTAATAGTTCAATCGAAGTTTGATAAAACAAACAGTTATAGGTGCAACACCATAAGATGGTCTTAAATTCGAATTTTAAAAAAATCAACACAGGATAAATAAAACATATGCTGTTCTTACCCGGTGTCCCAACGCCACCTATGAATTTGTGTGGGGAGCAAAACACGGCGTCCTTGTAACTGCAAAATAAAAAATGTAACTATTTAAACCACGGTGCAAGTTAAACTACAGCTAAGAGCTACGGGATCATCATCGTCTCCCAGACTAAGAAGTATTTCGCAACAATGATTCACTTATATCTTAAGGGCATATGTGGGATATCCAGATGTAACGCTCTATAATATACACATTTCATTCATACATTTTTCCTATATAAAGGTTAATAATTGTATGTATGTAACTATTAATAATAGAGATTTATACAGACTCTGCAATGAATAAATTGGTCTTACCCTGTTGAGGTGGGGTTCATGTCTATCTTCAGGTATGGAGCTAAAATAGGAGAGATACAAGAATGAACTTCTTTTTTTATTTTCCATTGTTTTTTTTTTTCTTTGTATGATTCTGTTTTTATATATTTTGTGTCTAGAAGGATGAACAAACGAATACAGGGAGAGAGAGGGAGAGAGAGAGAGAGAGGAGAGAACGTACCTCCTGCGGCGTAATCCCAGAACGACAAGGCGCCGTACTCGTGTAACTTCTCTGCCACGGCCACAGTGTCGGTCAAAATTCCTGTCACATTGCTGGATGCAGAGAAAGCCCCTATAATTGTGTATTGCTTGGCTTTGTATTCCTGGAAAAAAATACTATAGATTAAAAAGACAGGGAAAGAAAACACTTTCTTATAATACATTAAAAAACAAAAATAAAGGAAATAATAATGAATGATATTGGGCGATTAAAAATATAAGCAGTATGATAAAATAATGTATGAATTATTGGTATGCACTTTTATCATTCAATTCGATTCTTTACACGCGTTTCCTCCTATGTCCTGCAGATCGTAGCTGTGAACTTCATTTTAGAATATAAAGCCTTGAAAGGAATTATTTCTACACTCAACGAGTTTCTAATCGGTATATATCGGCTTCAGTGTCCACACACCTTCAGTAACTTTGTCAGGTAATCCACATCAAACAGGCCGTCTTTGTCTTCCCTTATTCTTTCTACCTTCAACCCGTTCTCCTTCCAAGGTAATATGTTGGAATGATGCTCGTACGGGCCAACGAAAACCACCTAAAAAGGGAGGAAAATCGGCATTACTTGCGTATTAAATGTTCGGAATATATCCTTTATACTGGCAACACTGTACAATCAGACCAATAATAGCCTGAACTCTAACGGGAGGGGAACACTGATAATATGGCGGTGAGTTCTCAGCCATTTCTGAAACTCCAGGTGAGGTGATCGTATTCATTCAAATAATAACATATACAAGTTTTAAGGATAATATAAATTGATCTAATAGAAAATAAAAGAACACGCATGTATGATGTGTAATATACATAAAGCCAAGTGGGAAAACGCCAACAGAGAAAAGAAATATATTATCAGAAATGTCATACCGTATTAGTCTCATCGTAGAGGTCCGTTTGTAGTCCTAACACATTGAGAAGTTTATGCACTGCACCCGTCGTGCCACTTCCGACAAATATCACCACGTCATCCTGGGAGGCGTTGACACATTTCTTTATGATGTCCCTTCAGGGAAAAATATGCAAAATAACCTTAAACTATTCGAAGTTCGTGTTAATTCAGGGTAGCGACATCGGTAGCTAGACGCAGGGCAGCTAGATTCGATATATGAAATATCAGGTACGTCTTAGTACAAATGAAACGTGAGACTTAGCGTATAGAAAACAGACAAAATAAACCATATCTTCTATATGAATGCTTTGAAAAAAGTGTTTTCTGTGTTTATCACGCGTGTATGTATGTATGCGTGTGAGTGTGTCTTTTTATGCACGAACGTGTGTGACTGCGCGTGCTTACGCACTTCATTGTGTTTCCGTGCAAGAATATTAATTCACACACGAGCGCGACGCATCAACTTACCGTGCGCTATTTCTAAACTTGGTAGTTTGCAAGGAGACGATAGAGGTAGTGGTGTGTGTGTTCCCGTAGGTCGGATAGACATAGTCTGTGATGTAATCTTCGATAAACTGTAGCGGCCTGTAGAAAATAGCGATTATTACCCTGATTACTCTGAACATGAGTTAAATTTTGTGCGCATTTCTGAAAGTGAGATCTATAAGAAGACAAAAGAAATAATATTGGGTTACTTGTGACTCCTCAAAAAATAATAATAAGAATAATACAGTATGTTAGAATTGATCATAATATTGTGTAAAATGGTAAACATTGCTACACAAATGCTTTACGACAGCTTATTCCGTATCCTAAAGAACAGGTTTTTAAAAAAATTAAACATATGCTGTATAATATTGAGTTAAAATATGCAAGTAGTCTACTGGTACCAGTGCCTTTATGCCGTTGAACCCAAAAATCCAACTGATAATATATCCGTAGAAGAGAGTATCATACCTTACACATCAAAACATACCCTTACCGCCATGATATACGGCGAAAAAAGGTAACAAATAAATAAACAATACATGCATTTCTTATGCCGTGCGTAAAGACAGTTTACCCATCCCGTAATCATATTGAGAAAGATTACCCCATACTCACCGACCCGACGCTGTATAATCACAGTAGGTGACTAAAAGCAGAAAAAATATAAATCAGTGGGTGCCACATGTATTTGTCATTTTCTTTTCATTTATTTATATCTTTGTGAAGTAATATCACTATAATATGGAAAATTGGTAGATCAACGTGCTTTAAGGAAGGACACATCCGACGTAGAAATAGCTATCAAGGCCTACAACAGTCACTTATACAGTAAATTGAAGTTTTCGGGCTTCATTAAAGATGTGTGATTTTCGCTATCACTTCCTTTAGAAAATTTCATTATTTTTTCTTTACTCCTGAAAAACGAAAATTGTACAGAAATTACAGATGCCTCTGTCACAAGTTTAGGTTGGGTAGAATGTACAGGTATTCCGAGAGTGTTAACTGCCGGTTTATGAAAAGGAAGACCATAAGGCAATTCTATTTGTGACGTCATTGATAGAAATCACGTGAAGCCGAGTAATTATGAGTCTGACGTAAGTATTCAACGGGAGCTGCTTTGGAGATACTTTTGGTGATATTTCCCGTTATATTTTATCCTTTCATCTTCAACGCGTCGGACGGAAATTATCTACATACTAAATTTGGTCCCACTCCCATTTCGCTCCGTTTGTGAACACCAAAAGCGCGGGTTCTCAGTTTTAATAAAATTTTAACTTAAAATGAATAACTGAAAAACCACGCATTTATCATTGTGAATGGTATTTGAACAACATATTCCAAAATCTTGATGCAGGTCTCGCACAGCTTGTCGTGAAAGCATTTGACATCGATAATCGAATTTTCGAGTGTCCAGAAAATTATATCAATGAATCTCATAAATGATGCGGACGAAAATGGAAGAACTTGTGTGTGTGGCTTTTCCTATATAAGCAGAGAGTGTCAATTACTATTATATGAAGGGGGATATATCAATCTATTATGCTTACCTGGTCGAGATCCAAATGGACCGTCAAAAGCTACCTCGCTGCCGATGACGTTTTCCCGTACGTAATTCAATAGAGCCTCTCCTTTCTTGTCAGAATGGCCAGCCTGGAATAATTGTTAAGATTTAAATGTATAAATATATGAATAAACAAAAGAACATACATTGTGATAATTATAGCTGTATGTTTTGATACATATACACAGTATTTTAATATCAACTGATACAGCTAAGATACGAATGTTCAAATACTTGTTATAAAATAGATTTTTCTTTGAAATTATATTGGCTACCTCCTCCTGTGCTAGCTTTCAATCATTTATTATATTGGCATGATTTACATATGTTTACAAATATATACATATGAAAGGGAAAAAATTAAAAATTGTTATTGTGCAAATTTTCAATACAATTAATTTACATCACTACCAGTCTTATAACATGACATGGTTATTTTAATTATTTAAAATTCTCATCAGTTAATAAGAGTATAACAATGGTAAACTTGCCTTTCCGGGCATCGTACTCAGGCCGACCTGCCCCATACTGACGTCCAATTTTCCTGGCTAACCCTTTTTCCTCTAAAGTCACAGAATGTGTATTTCCAATAGGACTCTCTACGGGATGAAGCTATATGCCAATTTGAGGCTTTCTGGCAAAAAATGTTCCCCGAAATTTGGTTCCACAAATAATATACGTTCCCGGACACATATAAGTGCCAAATTTGACGGAAACACCGTACTTCTGCAAGAGCAATCGTTGCATATTCAACCAGGCGATAGTGAAGGGACGCGTGACGCAAGGACTAGCGGAGGAGGGGGTCTTAATTGCCCCAGACTTCCTCTTCAAGTTCCACATTTAACCTTATCTTTAATAAAATCGGGTGCAACGAATCTTGCAGAGATCCAAGGTGTTTTCGGACATCATTATAAATTGGGCTATTATCTCGATTTCTGTCTACGAAACCGTGTAGTGATGATTTAATTACAGGGCCAAGCTCAGGTGAAATGCCACCCCGTCAGTTTAAAGGGAAAAGATTTCCGACATGATGTTTGTCTTTATGGTGCTCACTGAAATGTTGTGCTCATTGCACATAAATGATATTTGTATTAAAATATTCAAAAGTAACTGAAAATGACAGTGTCATGTTGATTATGTATATGTATTATGGTTGAGACTGGGAGTGATCATTTGAGCTTAACTTATGTAATAATTCACATTTCGACGGTAAAGGAAAGCGCAAAGTTAACAGATAAAACCCCCAAGAAAGAGAAAAAAGTCATTGCTCGTCATTTTTGTCAACAAAGAGGACAGTTTACACTTGTAAATGGTTACAATCATTGACTTGTCACCTTGGGTAGTGTATCATCATGTTAGATACAGGTGCCAGTGTCACGCGTCATGGATTTACGGCTGCCAGTCCATGCACAAACCAAGTGTTTCATTCCTTGAAACTCACACCTGACCAACGGTAGGCCAGGCCACCCTCTTGTGGGTCAAATGTTTTCGGACATCATTATAACCGAGGCTATTATCTCGATTTCTGTGCACGAAACCGTGAAGTGATGATTTAATCACAAGGCCAAGCTCAGGTGAAATGCCACCCCATCAGTTTAAAGGGAAATTGTCCTGAAAAGATTTCCGACATGATGTTTGTCCTTATGATGCTCACTGAAATGTTGTACTTACATGTATTGCACATACTGTAAGTGGTGTGCCCAAGTTTAGTTTTGCATGAAAATATTCAAAACTAACTGAAAATGACAGAGTCATGTTTATTAAAGATATGAATTATGGCTGAGACTCGGAATGATCACTTGAGCTTAATTTCAGTAATTATTAACATTTTTGGTAAAAAATTAACAGAAGAAAACCAACAGAATAAGAAAAAAGTCACTGCTCGTCACATTTGTCAACAAAGAGGACAGTTTACATGTGTAAATGGTTACGATCATTGACTTGTCACCTTAGGTAGTATATCATCATGTTAGATACAGGTGCATGTGTCACGCATCATGGGTCTACGGCTGCCAGTCCATGCACAAACCAAGTGTACCATTCCTTGAAACTCACACCTGACCAAAGGTACATGTAGGCCAGGCCACCCTCTTGTGGGTCAAATTGCCTAGGCGCGGAGAGGAGGGAGGTTGGGGGTCCAAAGAACCACCATTATTTGAATCAAAATATGACCCAGGTTCTAGACATGCCAAAGTTTTCTAATTGGGCCAATTAAGAGGGGGAGGTCCACTTTTTTAGAAAAAGAGCCCCTTCGAAATTGCTGGCTGCTGACGTAAATCAAATCATGATATGCTTTTTCCCCATCAGGGAAAAACAAACTTTTGTGATGTGTGCATGTGCATGATCATGTCTGAAGATACCAAGGGTGATTAGATTTGTGCAGTATAGTTCGATTTTGAAGATAAAAATTGTGAAAATCAATATGAGATGACAAAAGAGAAATCACTCATACAATGTATGTGGAAAATAACGACAATAAGTAATAAAAAATAAAATGTTTTATTTACAACAGAAATTACATAAATATTAAAATAAACCCACACCAAAGCACAATCTAATTAAAAATTTTAAATATGTACGCATAGTTTTCCCACTTATTCCAGCTGCTGAATGTAAAAAAAATCGTAAAACATTCTGAGCACTCGACCTGCGAAAGGCTCAGACCAACATGGCGGGAAGCTATCCAAAGTCTAAAAATCTGATTAAAATATATAAGATGAATGCAAAGTATCACCCAAATTATGATAAACTATATGAAAGGCCTTTGAGGTAAATAATTATCATGGAATATTTTCATATCACAGATGTTCGGGTTCACAATGGCGCAGTGCTGGACGCACACATGGTTAAAAATGCATCATACTTATAAAAGAAATTTTCAACGATTTCAAATCGAGGACTTTATGGTTCATTGTAATATACACACATTCCTTGACACACTCACCAGAAATTTAATCTTGGTAATAAATTATAAATGTTCTACATTAAAAAATAAAATACAAGGATACCTGAATCAAATGTTTTGGAAGAATATATTTCCACTTTGAAGTTCATCAATAATTTGATTTATTGCTTTTGGTTCAAGACGAGCCATTGTGTTCTGTAAGCCTCGTACGCCAGGTCCCGGGTTGTCATGGGCATCGGTCGTTTTTTATCCTTTTTAACTTTATCCACTTTTTCTTTTGACCCCTTCAATGCTGGTAATTTCACAGCCTTTCCATTACTTGATGGGTGTTTTGTGGCGCCACCTAGCATATGTACACTCTCATTGGAATGATACATCCCAGGATGCCCTGTGCGTGAGAGGTCGCCATAGGAACCGTGAAACTTTGCTCTGTTCAGAAGATGCCGAGAAAGATATCCAGCCCCAGAACTCTCAGCGGTATAAGTTGGAAGTTTCCTGGCGTAGTGGACCCGATTTTGTGGTGGTAAGTTGCTCATTGGTGGTAAAAGACGTTTCGCCTTTTTGTCTGTAACTGGTTTACCACTGCGAGACAAACTTCCGTATTTTAGCGGAGAACCTATGACGTCATCATCGGTGAAATCATTAGATTCAACTCCACTGTCGGTGCCAGAGGCTTCGTCAAGTGATTCAACACTGCCAGCTGAAATGAAAAGCACAAAATGTTAGGTTTTTCATGTTATGCATGTTATATATCATGACGTGTTCATTTTTGTATCTTAATTCATTGTATGTCTGTATGCTTAGTTGGAAGGGAGGACAATTTAATGCCTTAATTTAATAAAACTAAGTTTACAAACAATTTTTTCATTTACTAATTTGTCCTGATTTGACATTACATTTGAAAAAAGTTAATCAATTCCTTTTTCTATGATTGTGTTAGAGGATTTCTTGAAAGGTACTGTGTATCTTCCTTTAGTATCGAGTTCTACAGGAGGGGTGAACCATGGGGATACGAGAGTGCGCTTTAGAAATCATACGTTCACTTTTTCTTGAATAAAGCACTTAATTTCAACAAGTGGAATTTCAGTCTGATATATTGTGACCGTGAACATTTCGTGCCGCGAGTGAGGACTGTGAACAGCGAAGAGCCCATTCCAGTTCCAACAACTTTCCAGTAAACCTTGGAGTTTCTCGAAAAATGTCCCTTTCCCTCCCCGGGTTGATTATACAAATATCCAGACTTAGACCGCATTCACATCGAGTTGAGCCATGGATCTACAAAGTCACGAACTAAATATGGCGGACGTACATGAAAGAAAAACCGCCTAATCATTTAATAGTCTCTCCGCCTCTCACACGTCTCCCCACGCGTCGTCCCTGTGGGGGTACATTCATTAAATCTCGGGTCCATTGGGACAACACATCTAATTTGCTGTACAAGTAAAGAGGCCAAAGAAGAGACCTCTTCAACATGGTGTAGCTGACGTTACTAATTTCTCTTGCTTATACTAATCACTCTCGAAAGCTAAAACAGATTTAGTTAAGGACTACTGATAGGTGGTGACGATTACCAATTTGAACAGAGTGAAAGAAAGAACGATTTTCAAGGAGAAATCTTTTAGTTTTCACACACAGAAACGGTTAAAGCTTGTGGGGGGAGGGGTGTGTGTGTGCTGCTCATCAGAATTGTGATTTGCTGATTCAAGTGCGGGTACGTGAGCGTAGCCTGAAAGCTCAAGGTGGTAAAATATGGCGTTTTCCTAAGGCCTCGCGTTTACCTTCGGAGGCGCGTGCAGAGTGAGGGAAGGAAAGGAGGGGGGGGGGGATAAAGTCCCTACTGACCTTTAAGGCTCTGTTCTCACAACTTTTAGATCGATCTATCACCGCGGGGAGTCTCACTAGATTACTGTCAGATAATCCCCCTTAAGTGTCCGTCCCCGCCTACTACAAGCTTTAAGGGGTAATTAACTTTCGTGTCCGCCCGGCTGACAGCTATTTAGCGTGAACCCCCAGGGAGTTAGGTCGATCCAATGTAGGTCGATCTAATCTATGAGAATGGGGTGTAAGAAGGACTTACTTCAGCCACAGATAGGGAAAGGGCTGTAACATTAAAAACCGCCAGTACAGCAGTGAGTGAAATAAAGTCACAAATGACTGTACCAACATCTTCTGCAAAATGTCATGTGTCTTGTGGTGTAAATGTGTGTCATTAAAACCACAACACGGCAAAACGATCGATTTAAAGAAATACATGCATTTGGAAAGAGAAAATGTTTGCACAAATGGTTGGTATTCTAGGTGACTCTCAAGTGAAAAGGCGAATATACATCAAACATGAAGTTTCACATTTGTGTAGTCATACCTACCCTATTCTAGAAAGGGTAATTTCGCTAATGAAACGGAAAAAATGGGGACCAAATTAAGAGAGTAACACAAGGCGAAGGAGGCTGACTTATCATAGAAAGTTTAGATAAGAAAACCAACTGGGAAAGATGGTTTAAATTTTCCGGTAAGAGCTGTGCAAAGGTTGCACAAAATTAAATGTTTATACATTTGAGGTAAACTTGAGTCTATGGAAGTGCCCCCCCCCCCCCCCCATACATGTGTCAATTCACGTGTATTCAATAACAGTTTTGACTTTGGAGATATTTCACTAAAGTTAACTAGATTTGATAGAAACCTTAAACCTGTTGGGAAGCTTTTTTTGTAAGAGTTTTTCTGTTTCCCTTTACGTTTAGTATAAAAGATATTATAGTGTCTTTATTGTATCTGACTAATAAGACTCATTTATATATTTTCTGGACTTAAGTCTTTAACAACAAATATACCAATGTTTGACGTTTTGTGATCGTGAATAATTGTGACTAATGTAAGCCCCTTTCCCGGTAACATCGACTCCTGCATAAACGGAAGCCCGAATAATTCTTAAATAGAATTGTCTATTTTTTTTGCAAATTTATCTCCAAAGAATACGTTATTTATACTTCTGTAAAGGTATTGATAAAAAAAAAACATATCTCCTTTTCGCATTTTTATTCTACGCCGTTCTTGTTCCTGTAAGTAAGGTTATTACGCTTGTGTACTTACAGTCTATATCCAGCAAGTTGTCCATGGAGTAGCTCTTAGGAAAGAACGGGAGGTTCTCCGCCATAGCATCAACTGTTTTAACGTGGAGATCTGAAAAACATATTAAGCGTCTGCAAAAACCATCGATATCGTTCACTAAAATGAAATACGGTATACATTTTAAGCACTATTTTGCCTCATTTGTGTAACGAAAATTTTTTTTATAAAAATCCATGTTTCTTACTGATGAATATATTTCAAACGAAATAAAATTGTTGTAGGCCTACACAATGTTAATGTATTTTTGCCATAGTGAGGTGCGGTACTCGAAACCCACCTTTGTCCATCTTCATAAGCAATTTCTTGGCTAGTTTCGGTTCCAGAAACCAGACCAGGTGTTTCTCACCAGCACCAAGCTGAACGTCAGGATCGGTTTCGCATCTGATTACCTACAATTAAGATATTATAAACAAATATAAGCTTCCTATGGTAAAATACAAAGCAATATATATGTGATGGAAAAGAAAAATCAAACGGGAAAATTGAGGATCTTCATATATGCAAGTTCCTTACACTCGTATTTAAAATTTTGTATTTTTTCTAATCAATATTAAAACCGATACGATGTTAGAAAACAGTAGTACTCACGCCGCATAAACGGGTTGCATTGGAATACAGCTTGTCCGCTTTCTTTAAGATTTCCTAGTAACGAAATATATAACTAAAAATTACCAAACAAACAATAAAAAACACTACAAACATATTATAAAGTAAAAACAGCGCAGTGGAATTTTATTAAATTAATTTATATTTCTGAGACATATATTGCTACCGTTACATTGTTTTATGTTTGAAATTGATAATATTTTGTATTTATCATAGTCCAGTAATTCAGAATTCCTAAATAAGAAAACTTTTATATGGGAGGGGAGAAAGGGAGCAAAATATTCAAGAGCGTCAGTATTAATATATGAAAATGAATTTTAGCTATATGTGTATCTCCTTCAGACAAAAAAGATAAAAATAACACAAACCTTATAATGTTCTTTCGTTGCTCTCATTGGCGAGCCGCGTGAGGAATTCGGCGTCTTGTGGACCTTTAAACCCGCCATGACGTACTCAATGTCGTACAGGCTCTGCATGTTGTACTGGTGCAGCCGGTGTTTCCACGTGCCGGTTTTCGAATCGAACTGGTACTAAATATTACAAGTAATCTGTTGTAGTTATGACACAAGGAGTTCTAAGGTTGTAATTATACAAATAATAATATTTTCAATGGTGTCATGCGCGCTTCCGATTCTGTATCATTAACATGCCAATTAGTTAATTGGGTTGGTTTTTAAATGTATTGCCAAGTACAAATCCTTTCTGAAACTGCACAGCAAATTGTGTGCGTGTAAAATTAAAGTGAATATAAATTTACTAAAAAAATTTGATTTTAGGATATCGGGTGAATGTTTGACCTCATTCTGAGCCGACGTTGAACTTACCAATGGCATAATTCTCCATCCTTTGGAAGCCACTTGATTCACGGCCTCCAAAACGAAATCGATCGTGTCATCATCGTAGAAATATGGAAGATTTAACCTGGCGAAGCCCGGCCTGCAAGTAAACCAAATAAAGAAATGCTAAATGGTTACAGCAAGGCAACTATTTTGGACATGATTTCCGTTTCTTTTATGTGCAATTTTAAACGTCATTAAAAAGACTGGAAAATATCAGCTTTATGTTCATTTTCCATTTTCACGTCACTGGAAAAGTATCGAAGCGTTTACTGTTACATACAAGGATGCAAATGTACAGGTAAACGCTGAGGTGAAGGTCAAAACGATATTGTGTTTGCTGAGACACTGATAATATTGTGTTCACCGAGACATTGAAGAGGAATAACTAATACAACGCTTACTTCATTACTTCTTGTGGTTCTTTCTTCTGTCCATCTGAGCTACAAAAAAGAGTGAATGTTTCAATTAGATTAATGAGAAAAAAGGCGTAACTTCACGTGAATTTCATAGATTGTTTTTCCATTCGCGTTCATCATACAAAACAAATAATAAATATGAAATTACTTGATGATTAACTACTTCCACTCATATAAAACAAAGACAAATGTAATTGTTTTAAACGAACAATAAAATCCTTCTTTATAGTGCGAGCAGAAAAATTGTAAAACTGACTTTATCCCCACTTTTCATCTAATCGACTCATTATGCACAAACTAGATATTTAAACACTTGTGGGAACCGACAAAAACTACATCACGCTGACAGCCTCCTTTTGAGAAAAAGGACAATTCCATCTACTTACTCAGAATGTTCTAAAAACGTTATAAATCTCTGGGCCATTTCCTCGTCCATTTGTAAAAGATCCTAATAGAAAAAGAAATACAGGTCAGTAGCAAAAAACAATAATACCCAAGTAAAACGTAGACAAGGAAATTGTTAATTTGTATGGTCCGCTAATCTTAATATACGTAGGCCTATTAATATATGGTCGAAAGTGGATAAGTTACAGCGGTCAATAACGTCAAAGCTCCATCAAAAGTGCAATTACAAAATCATAATTAAATAAGCTTTTGATTCAAATTAATGTTCAAAATGTATTTGAAAAAACATTACTGTCGTGCTTATTTACTTACTTGAGCGTATGGTCCAGCGCATGCGCACCCCCCTCTTGTCTGAATCCCATACATGTCATTCAGAAGCATGGAGACGAAGTTGTGATGAAGAAACTTTCCGCTCTCTGGGTTTATAACCAGGAATGAGAGGATTGGAACGCGAAGAACATCTTTACTGCCCAGTAGCAAGATGTTTGAATTCTTTTCCCAAGCTTTGTAGGCTCTTTTACACAACTCAGCCTCTTTGTGCTCAATAAAATCAGTTCCGATAGCCTGTATGGTGTAAAAAAATAACACAATGAAATATTTAAGTGAACAGATGCCACTAGCACATAAAAATTAGTCTGCAAGAATAATCATTAGAATTCATTTTAAAAATAATATTAACCTTTATATTGGTGGGACATTTTAATGTCTTTGTTAAAATTACGTCTTTATATATATAAAAAAGAGGTAACAGGATAAACGAAGAAAGAAAAAAAAGAAGGAAGGAAGGAAGGAAGTAGAGTAACAAAAACAAAGACCGATTTTAAAAGTACACGATAAAATAAAATTTCCGGAAACTTCATAGTCACTTTTAAAAAGCTGACTTTTAGTCACTAGTACATTCAAGTTATCGAGCAGAATGACTCACCTCCTTAAGCTGAAATACCATCCCGCACCTGATCGACTCCACAATGGCGGGCGTTCCACCTTCCTCTCGTTCCTCGATGTCAGTCAAATACGTGTGCGTCTCTCGTGTCACGAACAGCACTGTGCCCCCGCCGCAGTTGTGGGGAATCTGGTTTCTGAACAGCCACTTTTTGGCTATCAGCAATCCTGCAACAAATATAGAATCCGATTTTAAAAATCTTTACTGTATAACTATATAAAACGCCCCTTACTTTTTTAAATCTTGGCTATTGTTATCTTATGCACAAAGTGGTTTGAGGAGACTGGGTTTGTTGACATTAAAATGACACCGTAATAGATAAAAAAAACTTTAAACGTTTGAAAAGAAAATAAATATGTATATATCTAATGAGAGTGTACGTCAGATAAGAGATGACCATTTTTATGAGGGCAGATGGCCCGGCATATCACACGATGTATCGAAAATAATTTGTGTAATATGATAAAGGACTGTTTTTTTTTTTTTTTTGCAAAATAATTCAAATGAAAAACGATAATGCCCAAGACGACGCTGAGTGAATAAAAGGAGAGAGAGAGAGAAAGAGAGAGAGAAAGTCGGGAGGGAGTGGGAAGGGAGAACATGGATTTTCCATTAAGCCCAAAACATCCATCTTCCGTCACTTATAACCTGTGTGTACCAAACCATTTTCTCGTTGCAACTACTAAATATCTTACATATCTAATATTTGAAATTGCAACAACACAAATATGGAATATATATTTAAGAAATAGAGATCTACGGGTATTTTATAAAGCTCAATATTCTTCTTCTGGTTTTATACAATTAATACTTTACATATAATCCGAAAGAAAAATTAAAAAATTTAAAGTTTTATCAGTAATGCAAAAGTGGAAAATTTGTTTTTAGTACAACTAACCATACAAAAATACAGTTATGCGAGATTCGATCGTGACAGCGGAACGAGAAGAGTGAAATACGAGTCATTCCGCAATATTAACTGGAAAACAACTTGACACGCCATCTACAAACGCAACATCAAAATGACATTAGCTCCATAAATTAAACGCATTGTGGTTACGAAATCCTGCTACGACCTGACATTATAGAGCGCGCAGCTTCAGGTCGACAATAACATTCCAAGGGCGTTTAGTAAAATATGAAAGAAAGCAGGGAGAACATAAAAAGCGTGGGGGAACATGACGCATGCGCACCTGCACATTCTAGACTTATTGAATTCCTGCTGTCACAAAGTTGGTAATACGAGTCTATCCGGAGACTTCGGAAGAACATTGTCCGGTGGAAATTTAAGCTGAGCTTTTACCACGTTTTATAGACCAACATCTTGTAAAAAGACCAATATCCACCATAATAACCCTCAGTAAAATCGGCCACTTGCCACTATGCGCCTCTCTACGCCCGACTTCTCCTCCTTTATACTGGGATGACACCCTTACGTAAACATAAATTGCTCTGGCTAACTTTTACAAGTAAACATAAATTGCAATCTTATAACGGCATTCATTTACTAAGTAAGGGGAAACGTAACATTTTTTCCAGTTAATGACTTACGTTAGGGTGATTTAAAGAGTAGGAGAGTTGGAGAATGAATGAATGAATATTAGTGGGTCATTGTTTGACTATATCTACAAAATTCTAAAACAGGGATAATACACTACTAGATTAAAATACTCGTTAAACGTTTTAACGTTTTAAGAAACCAAAATACATTAAAGTCTTTTAAAGTCACTTATTTATTAATATTCATACTATTTTCACCGCTGCCGGTGGCAACGTCGTTCTGATACGAGCATCTAATGAATGCAGTGCTCCTAATACCAATCAAGTCAGCAAAAGAAGTAACATATGCCTGTTATTCGAAGATTCCTTGATCCATTATGGATTGTTACTTGTATTTTTAAAAATAGCAATCAACCCCCCCCCCCCAAAAAAAAAAAAAAAAAAAAAAAAAAAAAAAAAAAAAAGATAATGAAAAAAGAATAGTCAACGAAAAAAGTGATAGGCCTTTTTTTAATCCAAGAAAACTGAGAAATCGTGTCAAAAAAACAGTTGTGCTTAAAGTTGGTATGCTATTTTGCTGCCTTGTTTGAACTATTTTAATAGGTTATCAAAAACAAGTTTACCATATTAACTGACGCAGTGACCTGTTTGCGTTTATTAACAACAGTAAACAACAACATAAAAGGCATCCATCTTGTGCCTT
This sequence comes from Lingula anatina, assembly GCF_051362555.1. Lineage (NCBI taxonomy): Eukaryota > Metazoa > Brachiopoda > Lingulata > Lingulida > Lingulidae > Lingula > Lingula anatina. Next base: position 18,575,265 of record NC_141773.1, on the reverse strand, counting down.
TTACTCAACAAGGAGGGGGAAGTGTTCTGTTGATCAAATTCAAATGAAAACTGATAGTAGAGTTGTTTCTGGGTGACAGGTCGAAAATTAAACTTCCTTATTGATAACAGCTCGACGTCTGACAAGGCTCTAATGTCACGGAATATTGGTTTCCCGAAATATTGTGACTGGGAGCTTCCCTTACGAGAAAAACTCTGCGGGAGTCTAAAGCTTGGAATAATACAACCCAAAATTTACTTTGAAGTCATTATATATTAGATGTAGTCCAAGCAAAGAAATAATTAACTTTAATTGCATTCTCAGCCCAGATATGCGGGGGTGAAAGGGGGGGGGACCTCCCTATTGGCCGAAAAGGGCCGCTCTGATTCAAAATTTGACCTATAGTTTATGCCAATTCTCAAGTCGGGTTAACTATAAGCATAAAGGTCCATATCTTCAGAAAAAGAACGCCGCTATGATATTGCTGGTTACAGGCTCTAGGTAAAATATCCATAGACAGTAAAGTTGGCGAAGTTGCAGGGGGCTAGGAATGGCGGGGGGGGGGGGGGGGTAAAGTAGTGTTTGGGGGTTGGGGGTAGAGGGGGTTGGGGGTTGGGATGGGGGTAGAGGACTTTGCCTCGCGTAAAGCTTCGTCGTAACACGCCAATTCTTAATTGCAATTCTAGGAAGAAATCCAGTCACTTACCTGGGCATCCTACACCTCCCACGAACTTATGTGGAGAGCAGAATACAGCGTCCTTGTACCTGTAAGACATGAAAAGGTTGTCTGACTGCTGGCAGTTTTAGAATGTTAAATGTCATAGACAAGGATGTGTTTGTTACCACGGACATGTTACACATATTGATATTTAGAAATATTTATTTTCTGATAATTTCTTTAAATCATGTTTCATAATTTGTTTTTTAATGATTTATGTAAGACTGATAGACGTTAAGAATTGTATTACGAAAAAAGCTAAATATGTGTAAAACATGAATATATTTTTTAGTTTTTAAAATGAGGGAAACTTACCCTGCTGCCGTTGGGTTCATGTCTATCTTCAGATATGGAGCTAAAAAAGAAAATACAGTGAGCATAAGAGTACAATATAAAGGCATATGGTAGAATAGTTTCAATATACAAATTAAAGCAAGAGAGAGCGAGAGAGAGAGAGAGAGAGAGGACAGGTGGGGAAGCATGTCACCTCGATATTCAGATAAGGAGTTGTAACAGGATATAATGCAAATTTGATTAAACTATGAGTTTTGTTGCCCAGAAAGTTAAGTGGATGGACCGAAAGTGAGAGATAGGAGGCTAGGGGGCAGAACAAGGCGGCATTCAAGTCGGGAGTAAGAGAGAGAGAGGGGGGGTTGGGGGGGGGGGACCTACCTCCTGCGGCGTAATCCCAGAACGACAAGGCACCATATTCGTGTAACTTCTCTGCCACGGCTACAGTGTCGGTCAAAATTCCTGTCACGTTACTAGATGCAGAGAACGCTGCAATCATGTTGTACCGTTTGGCTTTGTATTCCTGTGAAAAATGTGACGTCAGTGCTGATTAAGGCAAAAGTTTCCCAATTAGACG